>NC_061774.1:1660000-1777500 GCF_022458985.1 Mugil cephalus
AATGGATGACTGAGAACCGTCACAGACATTCAATAGCAATACACAGTAATATAGAGTAAGTGTGGGCAGGTTACTGATAAAGCTAATTCACTCCTCCCATACACACATTTCCACATGCAAGTCCAGAGATTGAAAATGGTGACTGTCCCAAGCCCACTCCTCTGACCTCTAGACCATGGGTGACATTGTGCATTGAGATACATGGGACATATAATTTCGCTTGGAGTTTGAGTTTAGGTATAACGTTAATTTACATTTTTAATGTTCTTTTATTTTTGGATTTTGAGTGAATAAGACAATAGTGGTGTGTGTGTGCAAGATGGAAATAGGAAATGCTGTGTTGCTTCACTAAATGTTTACCACGTGATTAAGCTTGTGTGACATCACTCAGATTGATTTTTTCTATTTACATAGTGTCAAAAACAATTGACATTGTTTCAAGATGCTGTATAGAACCCAGAGCAAGCACTCCAGCAACACATGGAAAGAAAAAGTCCTTTTCCTGCGGACTGCTGTATTTTCCATGGAAGTTCCAACATCTACAATTAATTTTCAGTGGAAGGCAGTGATGTGAAAGGACGAACCCATTTTGGGCGCAGTGTCTATGAGGCGGATATGAATGTGAGGGAGAACAGAATGTTGTATATCTGGTAGGTTAGTATAATATCCCTTTCACATCAAAAATACTGGGTTGATGCAGGATTTTCAGACCCCCCTTTCGACTCACCTTTGGTGTGCTTTCACATCTCCAGCAGTCCTGGGTCTCCACGGATGCAGAGCAGCTTGTGAATGTCATGATTGATAAAAAAATGTGCCATATTGCTATACAAGCTGTATATAAACACAGCTGCACATGCGCAGTTCACATCAAGACTCCCTGATGCAATTTCCCGAACCTCTCACAGGGCTAATTCACCTATGCGCTTCCATTAACGATCGTGTAACAACGCATTTGATTTGGTTGACTGAAAAAATAGACAAAAATCTCTGCCCTTCAGGGGTCAGCATCTTATGGGAGTAGACAAAACCTTTGCTTTGTTTTTGACCTGCTTGCAGCCCTGGAGCTTCTACAATCAGTGCGTTTACATGCACCTGAAAAAAATGAATTATTGCCTTAATCGGACTATAACAGGAGAACTTAAGTACATGTAAACACGTTACGAAAGGAGGCCGTGTTGAGGTGGTATTATCTCGCTGAAAAGAACATATCGCCACCTAGTGTGGAGGAGGAGGACATGTTCCCGTCAGTAATTCGATCTTCTCTGCTGTATGTAAACTGGGACAAAGACAGAGCTCGATTAAACTGTGCATGTAAACACACTGAATGACACAGTCTGACAGGCCGTCCACTGACAAAATCAGAATGTGACAGGCAGGTACATCAACACCACCGTGTAAATTAGCAGGTTGACGCGGCATTTTTGTTCACATCGAAGCCAAGCCAATAAAATCCTGGGTTGGGAAAACAAGGGAAAAGGTTAAAGAAATGACAAGATGAAAATGTAAAATACCAATTGCCTAGGAAACTGGGGCAGTTGAACATGGAAAGAGTTCAAGGATAGTGGATGGAATGCATGGTTGTCATAGAGAACACAAGAAAAATAGGTACAGCAAGGGCTGAACAAGAGGAAAGGGTTTTTTGTGGGGGGACTATGACTTCTTACAACCACTATCTGACCATGACAAAGAAGATAGAGAGAGTGAAGGAGGGCAAAGTTCACAAAATCCTTCTTCCTGGGGCCTGAAAAGATGGAGGGAAAAAGCAATAGAGGAGAAGAAAGCAGTGGACAGAGATTAGTGGTGGGGCTAACCCAAGGGACAGCAGAGTGGCCTGCCAGTGGAAATGCATCATGGGTATTATATTGTGGTTGTGTGTTTTGGCTTGGAAAGTGAGAGACCATTTATAATTCAGGGTGACTAGTACCACCCGAGGCAGACACTCTCAATCTGGCTTAGCTCTCTTTCTCTTTCTTCTATTATTTTGCTTCTTCCTCCCTCCTCCTCCTCCTCTTGTTTTTCCTTGTTTTTCTTTCCCTGAAGCATCTCACTGTCGCTCTCTGTCTCATTGTTATCTTGTGTTTGTGCGCCTTGTTTCCTCCAGAGCCATTTCTCCAACACTAACTCTGTGATTTCTCTCTCATTTTAGCTGTATGAATAAAACAAGCCAGTCAGGGAGATGGCTTTTTTACGTTTCTGTGGTCAAAGCAGAAAGCAGAAACAGGAAACAGTAAAAGGACTGAAAGTTGCTGAATATAATTGAATGAGTGTTCTTAAGGTCTTTGATGCCTGATGATTTGATTATTCTAATTATTGCTGTTATTATTATTATACTGAATTGCTGAACTGAACATTTTACCACTAACTAAACAACACTGAATGTGACGTAGTGACGTAAAAGGAACATAACTAACTAATATAATAATTGTGGAAACTGTGAAATTTCACAGCTTCTGAATTAATAAAGCATCCATCTATCTATCTATCTATCTATCTATCTATCTATCTATCTATCTATCTATCTATCTATCTATCTATCTATCTATCTATCTATCTATCTATCTATCTATCTATCTATCTATCTATCTATCTATCTATCTATCTAGATGCTTTCAACTGGTCTGAGCAACTTCTGTTAAACATGATCACATAAAATAAGAGAGAAAAAAAATATGATTTAGAATTTACTCTGCTATGTTGTTGTGCCATAAATCTATAAGCTTTAATTCATTTGAGTGAAATCAGTGGCATCGTTTCAGTTTTGGACAGGGTATGGCGAGGATCACCCCCTCCTGTGGGGTCTGGGGGGTTTTCCTCCTGCGGATTTTTTTTGAGCATCATAAATTTAAATGCAGCATCTGTTGCGATTTAAGTGCAAAATCAAGAAGCTTTAGACTATCAATTATCACTATCAACACTATGGATTTGATTATACTCACAATACCGCACACAAGGGTTCACAATATAACTGTTTACTGTTTACCAGCAACAGAAGAATGAACCAAAATATCCAGGTGATTTCCATTCCAACACAACTCAGAGTCAAAGGCATGAATGTCAGTTTAAGGATTACAGTTTTTCTGCTAAATGATCCACAGTTTTTCCTCAACATATTTATGGCCAATTCACCAGCACTAGATCAACAACACAGTACAGTAGTACATGATGCTGGTTAAAAAAAAGAAAAAAATCCATCTGTGAATAATCTCTGAAGACAAATGAATAAGTATTTGTTACTTGAACTATATCCACTGTCTCTGTCCTGTCCTTATTGCAATTTCTTTTGTCAAAACAAATTATTGCCAACATGGATTCATGTTTCTGTAGTCAGAATGAACTCAATATTTGGAAACAAATTAAAATATCCACTAAAATCGAGCTAAATGAGTGATATGTTAGACAGGGGTTTGGGGATGGTTTGACTCAGCTAGAAGTTTTTGTGATTTGTGGCAAGATAAACAGGATCCAGAGACAGCTGTCATTAATTCAATTCCATTCAATTCAATTCAATTCAATTTTATTTATTTTATAAATTTATCAATTTTATTTATATAGCGCCAATAACAATACAAATTCTCTCAAGACACTTCACAAAAACCAGCCTGCAACCTCCAGAGCAGCCTGAGGGTGACGGTGACAAGGAAAAACTCCCTTTTAACAGGAAGAAACCTTGAGCAGAACCCAGCTCATATGGAGGGACCCATCTGCTGAAGTCCAGCCGGGTAGAAACAGAGAAGATAGAGAGAAAGGAAGAGCAGGAGAAACAGATACTAAACTTCTGTCATAGATACATATATCAAGTTGAGGGAAAGACATAGAATCTAATAATATAACATATAGCTGATGATCTTATGTGACAGTTTGTGAGAATAACAGGATTCATGGGCAGGTTGGTGAATTGTTCATCTACGTAGGAGTGGACAACTGGAGGAGGCCATGATGACTGGGGCAGATGTGTTCTTAGCGAACTGACTGCAGCAGATTCACAATGTTTCTCAATCTTTCATTTCATTGTGATCTGATTGACAAGTAGTGTTAACCAAACAAGTATGGGCGTTTTTCTGAAATATGACCAATATTTAAGCCTGTTTAAGTCATGTATGACTTTATAACTACTCCATTCCATACAATTTCTACCAAAGTCAAGGTATGGCAAGTGCCATACCTTGCCATACCCAAAGGACGCCACTGAGTGAAATCCTAAACAGTGGGATGCAAAGGTACATCCAACACTGGGTGAGTGACAGCCAAATAAGGCGAAGGCTGGCTGTCATAGACCTTCCTTTACTGTATGTCTCCAGACCTCAACCCAGCTGAATGTTGAGGAAGCAGATCTGCTTGGGGCCTGTGGGAATCCACAATGCTGAAAAAGTAAGCCCATGCAGAGGTTCTATTTTTATAAAAGTGAAAAGTTCCCACACTATAAATATGGACACATTATCGATATCCCACCAACACTTCCCATAGACTCAGTCTAGTCCACTCCTCAAACTTCGATCTAGTCTGCCAACTTATCCACTAAACCAATTTACCTACTGTATTTCTAGTAATGTAATTTTCTTTATTGTCTAGATGAAACAAAACTATCATAACCTGGGGGTCAGCATATAATCTATGCTTTAGTGAGGTTGACAGATGTATCACTGTATAACTGTATTTGAATGGACAGTTACTCTTTGTTTAATGCTTATTTCTCTCATTTCAAATTAAGAAAGAACATCAGCCAGTTTGGCCTCCTCCACAGCCAATAATAGCAAATTTAAACATATATATTAAATATGTTATATTTTGTAACATATAAGCACATGCTTTCAAAGAAATGTTCCAGATGCGTGCTATGGAAACCATCAGGACCAGCGTTGGCCTTGATGATTGGTTGAGTGGTTTGACTGATGTAAAAAGGTTTGAAGTAACGTCCTCACTTTTTTCATCACTGGAAGAAGGGTTGATCCAGATGTCCTGTTGATCGACTATGGCAGAAATGATTTTGGTAACAACAACAGTGAAGTTTAGAACAGGCATCAAGCAGGCCTTGAAAGATATCCACAAGACAATCCATCAGACTCCTTAAGTCAGTCTGTACAGTATACTGTCTGTGGAGAAACTTAAGCCCCTTTCACATCAGGCGAAAACGACCCAGCGATCGACCCAGGATTTTATCGGCTTCGCTCGGCTCGACAAGGCTTCGATGTTAACAGGAATACAGTGTCGACCCAGGTTTTTCGCTCTGACATCGATGTATCTGACTGTTACATTCTGATTTGTCACTTGACGGACTGACAGACTGTATCATTGTAGAAGCTGCATCTCAAAAACAAGTTTTGGTCTACTCCCATAAAGTCTGAAGGGCAGAAATTTTTTGTTCATTGTTTTCTTGGAAGCACATAGGTGAACGGCAACTGTGCGACTGTGTTTATATACAGTTTGTATAGCGATATCCCACACTTTTTTACGATCATGGCAGCACTCTGCATCTGAGCAGAAGAGAAGATTTGATGGCAGATATCGGGCTCTGATATCTGCAGGCACGCAGCTCTCACAGCGAGAAGTCCGACGATAATTGTTAGCGCGCCAAAAGCGAGTCAACCCAGGCCCAGGTCGATCTGGGATATTTGATTTATAGCAGACTATAAATGCTCTAAAGCTCTGCAGGAAACTGTGAAACTATGAAAGCCTGTGACTCCTTCATTCAGAGCAGCTCTCAATTGTTAGAACCACATTCCCTGTTTATATAGATCAAATAACTACTGACAACAAAACCTTTTCCTGTATATATTTTTACTTTTCTTACCAAAGGGTGTCTACAGACTTATGTGTGCCTTTAAGGGTCTCTGCAAAAATTTCATTATGTTCTCATAATGACAATAAACACTCTTGAATATTGAAATCTAATGTCATTAGGTTGCATGTTTGAACCAATATATTTTCTCTATATTGGTTGAAATATAGAGAAAAAGGTAACAGAAGCATGTCTACCCTGAGGCAGAGACAACAGAAAATGAGAGAGGTGGGAAGAATAAAAGTGAGGACTGAAAATATAGTAAAGGACCACTGACAAAAAACATGCAGCGTCACGGATCAGTGATGTTGTTAAACAGTTTCATTTGATAAATACCAGCGGTCTTACACTCTACCTCGTGAATGAATTGCATGCTGTCACATGTTTAGTTTGGACTCTGGGAACAGTCAGCAGACCATGTATTTACGTTTGGAGGGAACACAGCAGAAGGCAGACAAAAAAAATGGGTGTCTTTTGGAGTTAATGGAACTAGAGTCATATACATGACGTATGTGCTACATGCACATATGTCATGTATATGATTACTGCATCAGATTCATTCCATCATCCTGTCCTTGTTCTGGCACCAACACTTGTCTAATGAGTTCTCTCTTTTGAGAGGTTACTATTATCTCTTCTAAATGTGAGATTATTATATTTCTGTCTCCAAGGCAACTTTTCCAAGAAAGCACTCTGGGTTATACATTAGCATTAAACTCACTAACACATGCCCGTGGCATTCTACAAGAAAATTCTGAATAGGAGCTATAAATAATGTACTCTTACAGGCAAACCTGAGAGCATATGATTTTGCCTGATTTTTTTTCATAATTTCAAAGCTTTTTAGGAAGGTACAGAATGTACTGTACCACAGCGTATACAATGAGATGATTGGGCAATTGCGAATCCAGGGATGAGGCACAAATGTCTCCATATTGGAAACTAAAAGACTGAGCAGGTGTCTCATTGAACATCCGGACGTAGATGAGTCAGAGGCAATGCAGCTTGTGTTAATGATGGCATGTCAACACTGAGCTGTATCTCCATGGTGTCATAGAAAGAAATTAAATTTAAATGAAACGTTAAAACTAAGAGGTTGAATAATAAAATGTATATTTTGTATTGGTGTCTGTGACAACATATTCGTTATTTAGTTCAATTAGCCATTTAAGGAATTTGTCAAGGTCAAGGTCACGTTTATTTATAGAGAACCCTATACACAACCAAGGTTGACCAAAGTGCTTTATATAAATGAATAGCAACAATAAAATCCAAAGATACATAAATGAATACCAAAAAATCCAAAAGATAAAATTCAAAAAGACAATTACAGCAAGTAATACATGAATTAAATATACAATACAGCACACAAAAACAACTTCCTTCTCACACAGGTTCGAAAGCCTGGGAGAAAAAGTGAGTTTTAAGAGAAGATTTAAAACTGTCCAAAGTTTCTGACGGCCAGATATGAAGCGGTAAACTGTTCCATAGCTTAGGGGCAGCCATTGGAAAAGATCGATCGCCTTTAGTTTTTAGACTGCATTCAGGCACTTCCAGGTATGACTCATTTGCAGATCTCAGAGCTCTGATCGGTTTGTGAACATGTATGAGTTCAGGTAAATACACTGGAGCCAATCCGTTTAAGGTTTTAAAAACAAACATCGGGATCTTAAAATCAATTCTGAAACAGACAGGAAGCCTGTGCAGAGAGGCCAGAACTGGGGATATATGTTCCCGTATCTTTGTGCCTGTTAAAAGCCGAGCAGCGGCATTTTGCAGAAGTTGTAGGCGTCACAGTGAGAGCTGGTCTAAATTTACGTACAACGAGTTGCAATAATCTAGTCTTGAGGAAATAAAAGCATGAATAACCTTCTCCAGGTCACTAGGAGAGAGGTATGGTTTTACTCTGGCCAAAAGTCGCAGCTGTAAAAAGGCACTTTTGACCACAGAGCTAATTTGCCTGTCAAATTTGAACTCACTGTCAAAAACGACACCAAGGCTCTTAATGACAGAGCAGTTTTTTAAACCCAAGGAGGAGGGCAGAGCATCAGCACAATCACTGTAATGTTTATGACGCCCAAACACTGTGACTTGTGTCTTGCTGTCATTTAGATTTAAGAAGCTGAGACTCATCCAAGTCTTGATGTCAGTTATACAGGGAAGTATAGTTTGTACAGAGTCTTCATTTCATGAAGACTCTGTACAAACTATCATTCATTGCAATTCATTTGTAAGGGGAGATAAATGTGAACATCATCAGCGTAACAATGAAAAGACACATCATGTTTGTGGAAAACCCTTAGTGTTTTAAATTATTTATTATTTAGTTTTAATTGACTACTGCATTTGTTTACATTTGTTCAATTTGCAATAAAAATGTACATTTGCAATTCAAATAGTTTTCCTTTCAGTTATTGCACCAGTGACTTCACATTTTAGAGATTCCTTTCATAAAGCAAATCACTGATGGTAAACCCTCTGTCATTCATGCCTTCATCACCTGGAAGGAGGTATTCCAGGGACCTTGAATTTGCGGTTATAAACTTATCACTGCACCTTCCTCCATGTGCTGCTGAGATGAACATAATGAGTCCACATGGTGCAACTGCAACAAGGTATTTAATAGTGTTAAAATGGCTGTAGGACCCCCTCTTGAGTCAAGATTGTGTGGTTTCTGAAGGGGTGTCTCTGAACAGTCAGTCATACATGTTGTTTTTGGATAGTGCCCTTTCAATCCAGCATGTAATAATTCGACTCACAGTCACTTGAGAGACACCAAACCTTTCAGCAAGCCCCCCCTGTAGTAAATTCAGACACAGCTTCATTAGGGTCATCAGAAGCTGAGCCCAGGGGCGTACATGAAAGGTGTTATTTTATATTTTGGATAGGTGCTCAGCAAGAGAATTAAAAACATCCCAAGACAACTCTGTGTAAAGCTGACAAAGGTTGTCATTCCTCAGTAAGGTAATGTAAGAACCATGTGGCTCAATACATTGTGTTTCTTTATCAGATGTGCATAGCTTCAGGTGAGATGATAATCTTGAAGAGTAGACAGATCCTCCCATTGTATTTCCTTGTTGCAGTGTGTATGCACTGTGTGGTCATCCTCATACAATGCTGACACTCACTAATTCATCTGTAAAAAAAACAAACAAACAAACAAAAACAAAACATATTTTTTGCACTTACTTAAATTTACTGCATTACCTCATTAAGATTTTTAAATAGATTCAGAGTACGAACTTTTATTTACGTGAATCCAACAACCTCTTCGACACCTGACGTGACTTTTTCACCGGAGCATCATAGCCGAACCATTTCTCGGGTGTGGGTGCTCATCTGACAGCTTACCGTCCATGAAATTAAATGAGCGGACGCACGGGCGTTTGGACGGGGGGCGCTTTAAGTTCAGTGTCTCCAGCCACATCCTCAAGTGCTCCCCGTCTTTAGGAGGTGGATGCAGGTTGTATGTTGCAACATTCTTTTCTCTCTAATTCATGATCGCAACAGGGTTGCTTCAGCGGCTCTCGTATTTTCTTCCAGTTGTTGTGGCATTCCTATGTTGCTAGTTAGAGCTAATTGGTTAGCTACGCAACAGCATTCCTCCACACTAAAAACCTGGCATTGGTTGCTTGACTGTGAATCAAAAAATATATTCTAGTACTAGTAATACTGGTAGTACTATATTGTAATATATTCTAGTTCACAAGATTTTTTTTAGTTTGTTTGTATTTTTTAAAAAATAAAACAAAGTTTCAAACAATACAGGTGTAATCAACCGTAATTTATAATAGATAAATGAGGCCTGTAGAGATCAAAAAAATCAGACTGGTAGGCAGAAATACAAAACAACGGCACTTCCGTTTCAAAGCATAAGTTAGAACATGGCAGTGCCCATGATTTGCTGCTGAATAAGGTCAATTCAAGATATATATATATATATATATATATATATATATATATAGAGAGAGAGAGAGAGAGAGAGAGAGAGAGAGAGACATATATATAGTGTGTGACTAAAAGCTTTAATTAATTTTAAAAGCTATTATAAAAAGAAAAAGTTAAAACTGTAAAACTAACGATCAGCCGGAGCACAGACAGTTTTGGGCCACAATGAACTCAGGAACTCAGCACCGTCTGCTACTGTATATTTTAGTTTCTTAATAATTTTGGTTGCCAGCTTTAGTAGACAGTGCAGTAAGATGTGTGTGGGCCCACAATTATTGTTTTAGTGACCTTAAGTTTAAGTTGGTAAACTGAACTTAAGTGAGGGTTAAAAGGTTTATACTTGCCTGCATATTATATATATTATGCATTTATATATGGTACAGCATTGGGAGTATTTCCTTAAAAAATGATCTTTTGTTTTAAATAAGCATTAATATTTTATGCATATCTTATTCCATTAGCCATAATAAGTAAATAATTGAAATCCTGTGTTGTGTTGCTTTATTATTTATCAAGTAGGATGGAAGCATTTCGTTCTGAGAGACATTTGGTGTAAAATCTTTATTAAAACTATAACTTAAGAAAGGTGATTTCATAGGTAAATTAGAAGTACTTTCAAAAGAGATCCAAGATAATATTTAAAACCGAGTAAATCAGGATTAAAAATATTGGATAAATACTTTAAATAAATCCAAAAGCCCTGTTCTCATCATTATGACTACTGAGGGAAGTGCTACACATGTGCACATGGAGATCAGTCATAGATTAGCAACAATTCCTCCTACAAATTAAAGCTCACTAAAGAATGCCAGAGAGGTATCATCATTTTGTGTTCTTCATCTTAAAGTCAGATGAATTTTGATCTGGAACCCCTCTGCTGCTGGACCATACAAAGTGTTCAATGACTTTTTATGTGGTGATAGACTAAAGAGTAACAGAGGCATGGTAATACACGCCTAAAGGTCTGCTGTCAGAGAAGCAGTCTGTTTTGATTCTGACACATCTGTTGTAGGAGATATTCATTTGTGGGATGTACATTTGACAGTGAAGAAGGCATTTGTTGAGAAGTTTTTTTCCCTCTACCCTGAGGCCTAAATAACAGAAAACAAGGGATACAGAAGTATAAAAGAAAAAAGGAGGGCAGACAATACAAGAAAAAAAGCAGATGCAAAATTGCGAAGGGTTAGAGCCAACATCTGAGTACTTGTTGGTGTTCAGGGTTCTGGGTTCCGTAAAGCGATACTAAGCTCTTCTGTAAAGTCCCTTTCACAATGAGCAAAAAATCCAGGTCGAACGACCCGGCAATCGATTGTATGGGCTTGACTCGGCTTTGACATGAACAGGAATGCTGCATCGACACGCTAATTTACACAATGATGTTGATGTACCTACCTTTTTCCTATTTTTCCATTTTTCCAGCTGAGTAGTATTGTTTTCTTGGCGATAGTTAAGGCTACAAATAAGGGTGTTATGATTTGTTTGGTTTCTATGTTGAGTGTGTCCACATTTCCAAGTATATATACTTAGCTAATACTAAGCTGATTCTAGGTTAGGGTTTGTTGAGTATTGTCAATGCACTGTCAGGCTTTTATAAATTTAAGAGAGTTTGTGGTTGTTGCAAAATGTACCATAAGGTAGTCGTATGGGGGCTCTATTTTTTAACAACAAAAAACAGATTACCACATGTAACACACAACAACAGTTGCGAACAACAACAGCGCGAACATTACGTATGAGATTAAAAAATGTACTGGTTGTTATTTGATATGGCGGTCTGCATGAACAACTCTTGTTTATTATATGACGCAATAGGTCAACCAGATAGAGAGCTGTATTAACGTGGTATTAACCCGCTGAAAACACACATATCGCCATCTAGTGTGGAGGAGGAGGACCTGTCCGCATGAGTTATTCAGATTTCTCCGTTGCATGTAAACTGGGACAAGGACTGTAGTCAGAAAGTCAAATTTTGAGCATAGCTTGATTAAGCTCTGCATGTAAACGCACTGAGTGGCCCCATTATCTGGTGATGTGGCACTCCAGTTCTGACCACAAACAAAGGCTGTGTGTCCAAAACCCCCATCTGCTGCTGGGACAAAAGACTTCCAGTGGCACATGCTTAATGTGTCGACAATTATGTGGGAGGCTCTGTGCATGTGTTTTTTTTTGTTTTTTTTGTGGTGGGAATCTGTGGTAATATGCTTAAGACAATGAAGCTGCATATCAGGTCTGTCAGAGCAGAGGGTTAACAGGCCAGTAGTATAAGAAGCAAACTGGGAGTTCAATAAAAAAAAATGGTTTCCAGCTTCCTGTAACTTGTAAACTGAATATTACACATATGCATGCACATGCATGCTGACTTAAGTCACTTTCCCACAAGGCAGTACTCTCCTAATTAGACCTGATGGAACCTGTCATGTCACAAAATTATTTGGTATAAAAGTATTTTAACATCATGTGTCATCTACCTCAAATATTAATACATTATTATCTGACGTCAAAACACCAAATTACCGTACATAAAATCTACTAAAGTTGAGAAACATGAGTGCATGTTGTATTTATCTTAGTGAAGCCAGTGGCATGCATCTGTAGTGTGACGGTTTTGCGTGGTATTGCATTAATTTGTACATTAAAAGAATAAAAATGTTTAAAAAAAGAAAAAGAAAAAGCATGAATATGGAATTACACAAATGTAGCACAATAATATCATTAGCATATTACTACAAGCGTGTCTTTCCCTGGGGGTATTATGACCAAAGAAGAACAACTCTGAGACTAGAATGAAACTGATGTAAGGTGCCAAGGTTGCCGCTACAGGGAGGAGAGGATACAAAGACTTCAGATTGGTGGAGTAACAGTGAACCCGTCATGAAAGCTAACTCTGAAGTTGCTTACATGTTTAGTTTAGGCAACATATTCCATATCACTAACGTAGCAAATGAAAGTAGCTTTTTTTCAGAACTGCTCGAAGCTTCTGTTGACAGGCAGATATTTACACTCATAACCTACCACTACCATTGTCAGTCCTGTCTGTGCACTCAGCTTATTTTTTGCAGTACATTAAATTCAATCCAAAACTGAAATTAGCAATGGTGCTAACTTCAGTTTACACCTTTGGTTTTTTAGATTGTAGTGCTGCTCACGTCATACCAAACAACTTCTGGGATTAAATAGTGAAGACAAAGAGGTTTATAATGGCATTTCTTACTTTATATCTATCTATCACTATCTTGCTCCACCAACTGTTCTTACTAGATTGCAATGTTTTACATGAAAAGATTACTACCTAGCATTTAAAATTTTATCTTGATAGATGCATTGCTGACTTGCTCAACGCAGTATTACAGACTTTGTGGTTACATAGATTGCTTCTTAGCAATGCTTCTAACTTAATAACCACATGCTAGATAGCAATGTTACCAACCACATCTGGACATTATAGTTTGTAAGTTAGTGTTTGTATTGTGTGGCCCATCCAAGAAGCATTACCTCTTGTCCTGCTTTTTTCTGACTGATCTGCTCCAGTGGGGACATCTGCCCTAATACTAGGTTGACTTTTTACTCACTGTGAATTCTGCCGGATATATGTATCAGGATATACTTAATTGGTGGCTTTATGTAAGTTTTACATTAAGCAAGTGTACACATTTTTGTGATAAAGAAAAAAGGATTGTCTCCCATCACTGGACACGATTTATTCTCCTGAATAAACTGAACAATCACGGACGAGACAGCTAAGTGACCATGGACGAAGGACGAATTGTTGGAGTGTAATGGCGAGGCTGCTGCTGGAGTTCCTAATGAATCATTTATTAATTTAACGCTGGTAAAAAGGTTAGAAGAGCAGAGTCACCTCTTTCATGTCTGTGTTTGTCTTTCTGCTGTCCTGGTTTATGCAGTTTTAGGCTCCTTCAGACAGCATTGTGATGAGAATACACAGGGCAGAACAGAGCTGGACAGACTGATGGCTGCAAAAAGAGAATGGAAGACAGTTTACATCCAGAAAAATGGAGAGAGAGATAGAGAGAGAGAGAGAGAGCAATGGGTGAGGAATTGTAGCACGGCCGTCTCAGAAATCAAAGGGCCACATGTCATTTTCTATCTCTTCATGTATTTTCTCTCCTCTCTTCTTCTCTTCTTTTGTAATGGTGTTGATGTGAAGTGCTTTTATGTCTGCACTGCCGAGGACACAGCTGAACAGAGTCTTTCCAGCAGCCCACCAGAACCCTCATCCTTACTCCATCCTCATCACCCACACTGTACCCCTTTGATTTGATTTGATTTATTTGACAATTTCATACCCTCTTCTTACCAGAGTAGGAGTCAGTTCTTCTCAGAATATGAGTGCATTCTGGGTTTAAATATGAGGTGTTTCAACCGATAAGGAGACAAAAGTACTTCTGCAGGCAACTCGATAGTCCTACAACACATCACCACAATTTGTTGTAAACAAATTCAACTTAATAGCGCTCAAATGATGTTGAATGTTCCTGTTACTCTTCTGTCTGTCATTTCATAAAGCTTGCCCAGATGATGATTGGTGATTGGTGAATAATTTCTTGGTGGGGGAGGTTGGCTACAAATACGTAGGATAAACGTTGAAAAACTGCAGGGTGTTCACACAAATCCCATCCAAGTCACTTAGCTGAAGCTAATGATAGCCAATGTCTAGATTAACTCAGTGTTCAGTACAGGAGAATCTCTAGCTGCCCAGCTCAAAACACCTTCTCCTGTAGATTTTGTATGTAAATGTCTATAGTTACCACAGTAATTTATTGCTTAATATGATACAGTGATCATCTGTTTAGATGTCTAAACTGGGCATTCATATTTTTGTTTGAGCAATAAAGGCTACACCTACAGGTGATGGTAATGTCATGGGATTTGCAGATACTGCATACATTCATGTTTTGACCTGAGGGTGTTCCAAAATGAAAGGTCAAAGAGTCAAACCAAAATCCTTTCAGTTGGACCATGAATGTTTAAATTCCAAGACAATCCATTCAATAGCTGAGACATATTTTCTTCTCATTAAGTCAGTCTTGGAACACTAAATCATCTTCTAAGTACCAGGCACGCATATGTCTGTAGCTAGACTGATAGATTGTGACAGAATGTGAAATCCAAGGGTTTTCATCCAACTTTTCTTGTCCAATACTTTTCTCTTTCCTCTGATTGTTATTTCTATTTCCTCTCTTTTTTATATTTCGCTCCCCTTCTCCATTTACTCCCCTCTTTCTGCTTTGTGTCATCCGTTATTCCTCTACTCATTTTGTTGCCCTCCCCTATCTTTTCAGGCCTGTACTTTATTAATCTCCTGTGTTTGTTTTGGCATCTACTATAAACATATATCCACTTTTATACCCTTAACTCTGACTCCTTTCTTTTTTTAAATCCTCTCTGGTATTCTCCGTTGCCCTCATCTTTTTCCTTCACTTTACTTTAATGTGTTCTCCTTCATCATTGTCTCTCTCGTCCCTCCTTCCTTGCTCTTCTTAATATCTTTCTCCTCACATTTTTGTGCTTCCTCTCCTCTGCTGCCCTACTATTCTTCCCACCTTTCCTTTCCTTGTCATCTCCTTCTCTTTCCTCTCATCTATTTTTTTATCTCTTTCTCCTCACTTCTGCTTGCCTCTTTCTAATCCTCCCTATTCTCACCTCCCTACAGTTCTCCTTTCCTCTCATCTTCTGTCTGTTGGGCTTCATCACTTACGCCCTTGTCTTCTTTCTATTTCTCTGTCTTATCCATCCATCTCTCTCTCCTCTCTCTCAACATTTTGGTTGACATATGCCGATTGTATCCTTTTTATGACCAGGACAGGAAAGAGCAGGAGAGAGCAGAGGGCAAGAATGGACAACCAAAAGAGCTAATGGGTGAGCTGAAGAAGAGAGCAAAGGGCTGAAAGAGAAGAAGAAGTTGGCACAGGCCTTCTTCCTGCCAGAGCCATACGTGAACATGCAGCCTGGAAGAAATCTGATTTGTAACTGCAGGATTTTTAGTTACCTGTTTACATATCAGCTAATTTCTCCTTGCATTTTTATCTAATATTCACACTATAGTATATCCTGGTATATGAAACCCTCAAAGAGTTACCTCTGAGCCATATTTATTACAGCCCACTTTGTTCTCCCCTTTCCCCTCCTTCCCTTTGTCTTTGTCTTCTCCTTTGCCACCATCAGTCTATCCACATCCTCTTTGCCCTTTCCTTCTGTGCTCACTTCCATTTCACTTTATTTCCTCCCTCATTACCCCTCTGCCGCCCTGTTCTACTCTGCCCCATCCGCCCTTCGTCTGGTCTCCGTCCTCCTCGTCCTTTCCGACCCATCTTATTCTCGGGACTGAAACCATCACACACAATTAACGCCGATGTCTTTTGCTCCAAAGGCCAGAGGAGATGTGGAGAAGTGTGTCTGGGATGCATGATGCCATGCAGCAGTGGGGGTCTTCGAGTGCCCTTCTTACCAAATGCCAACATGCTCATTCAATTTCTCCTTTCCCTCTTTCCTTTCTGCTTTTTGTTTTCAGATTTACATCTTCATTACTGCAGCTTTGTCTGGCTCTGACACGAGGAATTAGTGTTTAGACAGAGGGAGGTATTCTACCCATTGTCTTTGTGCACCAAGGATCATCTGAATACCCAACTGAATCCATCTTTGTCTGTGATAACGCAAAGTACACAACTCATAAACAAAGCATTTTTACCAACTGTTGCTTATTTTTCATGAGATAAGACAACAAATAAAAACAATTCAGTAAAGCCTCGTGCCCTGCTTTCTTCACTTTCATATGTCTTAATTTATGGATGTTAAGTCTTAGCCGCATAGCCATGTCCTCCAGCCGCCCTAAACACAAAGATGTCTGTGAACAAATGTAGGCCAGTGAGATGCAGAACCACAGGGCACAAAAGGCAGGAGAGGTGGATGGATGAATTGAGGGTAGGAAGAGCCTTCTTCTCTCTTGTCTTAAATCACCCAAAATCTCCTGAACTCCCTCCCTCATCAGTGCATACGTTTGCATACTAATTAGGTCAAACGTCTGCCTCCTTGGAAGATGGAGCGGGCAACTGTCTGTCCTTTTGTTCCTCCACCCCTCTTTTATTTCCCTCTTAAACATTAGCATGGGTGAATAAATGTCCTTGGCTACAGCCAGACATGCTCTGAATACAAGAAAACAGATAACAGATGACAACCATCACTGTTGTAAGAGATTTGGTTTCCCAGTGCAAAATAATTTTCATTTCATTGTTTGTTAAGTTTTATTACTTTATCCAAACATTTGCTGTATTGGCCCATATGTTCTCCATGTTTCATCATGTTTTAATGTCTCAACCTCAACTTGTGAACTACATTTCACAGGTTTGTGAACTGTTGCTGAGCTACTACAAATTTAGAAGGACAGTTTTAAGCTTTTGAACTGAGAAAATCAGTTGAGAACTGTAATCTTCTTACTGTCTTGTGATTAAAGGATGTTGCTCAGTTAAGCCTGAGTATACCTCTAGCACTAGAAAGCATCTTAACTAGAACTGAGTTCATTGCCTACCTGAAAATTTTATCACGTCTATGAGAGATTCTTTGGCTGGTAAGAAAGATAATGTGCTTTTACACCACACTGTCAGGTCGACATTGACCCATATCATGCATCAGTGTTGAGATTCTCCATGTCCCTTGAACCATGTTGACCCACCTTCAGACACAGACAGGACCCTGTGTGGTGCAGCTAAAGACAACAGGCTGACCTCTAGGATCATGGTACGTCTAGTAGCACAGACTACACCTTGGTTCCAAATAAATCAGTCACAGTTGTGTTTTTTGTTTTCTGTTGCCAAATTCATCCGTCACTGAACCGATAACAATCAACAAACTGCAGACTGAAGAATGAGTTTGCTGAAAAACTTGAACTGACATATAGACTTTGACTGTCATTTGCACAAAGTCTTTAGCTTGGTGATTGCATGTTTGTTGCTGATGTTCTATTTTCATGTGCAAAGAATCTGATATTTCTCTTAATCAAAGGAAGATGCTGTGCAGCTTCTGACCAGCCGATGATCATAGAAGACAATTCATTAATTTATTCATGTGATAACAGGCCAAATCATTTTTTATTGCAATTTATATGCACTTTAGGCTTTCTTTTCTCACACCTGTGCCTAAAATAATGTTTTGTGCTGCTTTGGGTCAAGAGTATTTGTTGCACGTAAAGTGTGCAAAACTACAGAAGGTGAGAATTTTGAAAATAAATTGTGAATACCTAGTTGATGTTTTTATTAGGATATCATACTACATCATACTACATGACCCAACCATCAATTGCCCAGCCCATTTACCAATACAACGATAAGCCACAACTTAAAAAAAAAAACACTGACAGGTGAAATAAATAAAATTGACCATCTTGTGACTATTCAGCGCTGTGCTGGGAAACCTTTGGCATTCATGTTGGCTACTTCATAGTGCAATGACACTCCTTGATGGAAGCACCCATTCGGCAGGATGCAGCCTGACACACACACACACACACACACACACACACACACACACACACACACACACACACACACACACACACACACACACAGAAACAGTTTAGGAACAACACCTGGCCTCCAATTCCACTAGATCCCAAACTAATATAGTATCTGTGGGATGATCCACAGAGACCCCTCCTCTCAACCCATAGGATCCAAAGACCTCCACAAACAACATTCTTTTGTGACCGACACCACAGGACAGCCTCAAAAGACCCATGTCCATTCTCTGACACAACTGTTTTGGAGGCAAAAGGGAGACCTACACAATATTAGGAGGGTGGTCATAATGTTATTTCTGTGTATTTCAGGTTGGCCAGCTATTTTTAGTTAGAGTGAACCATCAGAAACTTAACTAAAACACTAAACATATAGTAATTAATTTTGTTAGAATACATATCATGCATGTTCCGTGAACATTTTACATTTGATCCTTGCATGACACATATAACTGGTCATTTCTTGGCACTGGGCTGCTGGTTTAACATTATGATCATTTTAGAGTTTATTGAACTGATTTGCGTAATCCCTGAGAGGTTTAGGTTATTATTATTTATACAAAATGGAGTTGAAAAACAGTTTGAACACTGAAACCAGTGATTCAGACCTTTGTTGAGATTGGACAGGCTAAAATAGCATGTGAAATACAAAAACATGTGCAATAATATCATGCAACATGACTTGGCTCACATACTCCAGACCATTCCCTCTTAACCCTGCCCTTTGTAACTGTGACATTTGAAAATATATCTGTTCTTTTAAATTGCAGCAGCACTGCATTGTGGGACATTCTCTTTTATCAGCTTGGAAGTTTTTCAACTGACTCAACATCTTGTTCTCTGACTTTCCCAGGGATCAGATTAGGGCGGCTGGAGAGATAACAAGCAGAATCCAATTGGCATTAACATACCTCAACCTCAAATGGGAAAACACAGAGCGAGGGGAAAAATTCCTTCTGGTTGCATATCTTTCAGGGGCCCTGTGTTTAATTGCGTTATTGTTAACGAAGTGCTGATGCAATTACAAGAAAGAGGCCCTCTTTCTTCTCATGAGAGTTACGTTAGATTCAGCTTGGACTGAGGTCATGAAACACTCATTCCACCCCTGCTCTCCAATGCGCTTACTGTCTGTCTCCTTTGACATTTGGCTTTCTGTGCACTGCACGTCACTCTCAACCACCCTCCGTCATAAACACTGTCAGAGCGGCACAGAATTTGTGCATTTGTGTGTGTGCAGGCGACTTTTAGCTACGACAATTATTTGTTTATTTCCGTGTCGGAGGAGCTGCTTGGAGGGCTCTTTATCATCCCACTCACTTCCTGGATTAGAGTGGGTATAATCATATGGACCATGAATATTCATGAGGTGAGGATCTGAGAGAGAATGAGCAAGACTGACAGGCAAAAACGACAGAGTGCATGTGGAGAGTGTTTGCTGCTTTGCCTTGGTAACACACAGGATATGCTTGACACACAAGATGAGTGAAAACAAGCTGATAATATTCATAAAGCTTACGCTTACTCAACAGACATATTCAGATATTAGAGAACATCTAGTATATTCAAGATAATGTTGTATCATATATGAATCAGCTTCAGTGTACAGTATAAAAGATATTATTTTTCATTTAAAGGTTCATACAAGTACAGATGTCATCACTAGAAGAAAAAAAAATAAGTCACTGAGTTTAAGTCAAACTGCTTTCACTCCAAGGACACCTGCAATGTGTAAGCAAACATATCTGAGAGCTGTGGGAAGTCACTGAGTTCCAGGCTAATGTTTTTCTGATCTTCAGATATAAGATTTTGAGGAGATGTTTATTTACCTGTTCAGCAAAGGTTTATTATCAAATGTGTTACAACAAAAAATCGATTTGTCTTTGCACTCTGAATCACGTTTAAAAGCGTAAAATTGGACTTGCTCCTGAGGAGCCATGAATGACCTCCGTCACTGTCCAACAAAAATATTTCAGGAACAGAATGTGGTTGTGATAATAAACCTCTGTGTCCCTACCTTTATCCCTGTACGTCTGTTTGGTAAAGGAAATAGTCACAATTATATTTTCATTTGCAGCATAACCTTGGTGATGATTGGTGGTGGCTGGTTCATGTACTGGTCAGAACAAGAGGAAAATGTGAAATGGTAAAAATATATATATATAATAATTCAGCTGTTTTCAAATGGTAAAGACAAAACATCTTTTTTCATCAATCTTTTTGCTGACTTTTTGAGAAGAAAATAGATGGATATAGAACAGGAATAAAATAAGCCCTTCAAAAGAGGTGAACGACGGAAGATGTTTCTAAGTTAAAGGAAAAAGTTTAGCTATAGAATGTGACCTGACTTAAATCCACCAAACTGTTCAGTGGCCTTCACATCTTCATTAATGATAGACTGATGTTTCTCTTTACTCAGTTCAGTGGTTCCTTTCATAACAGTTACTTCTGCAGTACCTGAATAGGCCTTTGTTCTGTACCAATACTATTGTCAACAAAACGCAATGGATGAGCTCACACTACTACTACTACTACTACTACTACTACTACTAGTATGAAGCTGGTTAACATATTGCCAACCATGTTCAAGGAAAAGACTAACATTTGAAAAATATTGTCTTCTTCTTCTAACGTATTTTTACTTCTTACATAAACCCATAGGTTATTTTATAGTTTTGAAAAGAAAAAGAAAAGCTGCAGTGACAGCTTTGCCTCACCCAATTAGGGAGTATTTCAATTGTTAAAGGAAAAGTTGTAGATAAGAGGTTTGCTATAAATGATAGAGTGGTGCCCTCAGTGCTAGAGAAGCCATTGAAGAGTTTGGGAAGATGGTATGATGCAAGTCTCAGTGATAAAGTGCAGTTTTAAGGGTTGAGGCAGGAAATGACTCAATTCAAGCATAAGCTGGTCAGGGTTCCCAGGAAAGTTAAGGTTGAGGTGTTTGCAATTTGGTATATTGCCCCAGCTAATATATTACAGTGTATGAGGTTCCGCTGTCAAAGGTGGAAAGCTTGATAGGATGATTACTTCATCTATCAGGAAGTGGCTCCGTGTCACATGCTGCTTAAGTGGCCCAGCCTTGTATGGTAAAGGCATACTGGAGCTCTAACAGAGGAGTTAGAGGAGAGGACTCTCACTCAGTCAAAGTATCCAGTAGTTAGGTGTGCAGCTCCCACAGTTAAAACAGTAAAGAAGTGGAATCCAAAAGAGGCAGTGCAGCAAGCACAACCGCAGGGATATTGTAGGCCATGTGCTGCAAGAGCACGGAGGCCTGGGTCTGTGTGCAGGGAAACCTCTGTGGAGCAAGGCAACAGTTGCAGAAAAGAGACAGATAGTAGTGAATGAGATACATAAGCAAGAGAAAGATGTACTAGTGAGGATCAGTCATAACACAGGGCAGCAAAGTGTAGTAGGAGCCTGAGAGCTGAGGGTTGATCCCAGTGCCGATAGTTAGCATCCAGCTAACTGACCTGCTTTTGTGGTCTGAACTAGAGAAGGTAGTATATTTTATCAAACTTACCGTGGGAAGACAGAGTTGAGCAGGTTAATGAGTGCAAGAGAGCTGGAGATGGCAGCAGAAGCTGAGTAGCGAGGGTGGAGCACCTGTGTGCTGCCGGTAGAGGTGGGTGCTCTCCTGTGTGAGCTGGGCATATGCGGAAGAAGCCAGATGGTCGCAGTAAACAACATGTCCCTGGCAGCAAAGCAAGCGATTGGCAGTGGCTAAGGAGGAAACATGCTATCTGAGGAGCATGCTAAAGGTAAGTCTTCCTGAATAGTTTTAGTAGTTGCTAGTATTAATAATAGTTGTACGGGTACACGGGTACAAGATTGTCTTATCTTATCCTGTGTCATGACGAATGTCGATGTTTTCAACATTGCACTACACTGAGGAAAAATGTTAGCCTGCCATAGCTAAACTCAACTGTAATCTCAATATGACACCATTTGGATTTCATCATGGGCCATGTTGCCTGCCACCAGCCATTTTGTTTCAACTTCACGCTGCTGAGATGAGGTGTGTGCCTATGTTGCTGTTACTTTTCTGTCCATCACTGCATGAAGCTCAACTGGCAGAACTGGCAGATCTTTGCAGGAGCATGATCACAGGGCAGACCAGACCAGCGTTTGAAGTTGAGATGACTTCCAGACTAGCTAAATGTGAATATAAAGATAATCCTTTGAACCATGGTCTTTATCCGTATCCTTATCCTACAACAAAATAATACTAATACTAATGTTAATATTACTAATAATAGTCATCATGATTGTTTTTCCACAGCTCACTCCAATCAAAGTTGTGGCTGTGCCCTCACATAATGCCAGAGGGAAATATGAACTAAAAAGAAGACAACAGCATTCCTTCTGTTAAAACTTGTCAGACAAACTGATCCTTCTCTTTTACTAAGCTTGGCTTAGCAGCTGCAAATGTAAGCAGCATCATTTGCATATCGCTTTGCTCCTTTCCATCAACAGGAAAACCAGTGTGTTAACAGCTGCAGGTGGAGACACAGCATAAACAAACCTCAGCTTGCACAAGGACAAGGGTGAATTTGGGACGTCCCGCTCAACTCCCTTGCCCAGTCGTTATCCACCCGTTATCATCCATTTCAGAATTGCTTATTCACTTTTTGTTTTTCTTTTTACAGCTTTGTGGGAGACGTGCACATAGTTTCCACTACAGAATAAACAAGTTCACAGTTCGGGAGGGAAAAGAAAATGTCATGTGCCTTAAATTCTGTCTTTCGGTGTCTCATGGGTTTACAGAAAGCTGGGGAGGGTTTGCATGTCAGCGACAGGGCCCTATGTGGGTATTTATATATCTCTTCTATGAGTCACGGCAGGGAAATCACATTAGCTATGGCTGTACTGTCACTATCGGACTCCTCTTGAGGGTCCTCTCTCTCCCTCCGGTGATACCTCCCTTTCTCCATCGCTGCATTTAAAACCCACCAGGCCCCCTTATTTTAATCCGTGGAGGTCCTGGGAGAAGTCATGAAATATTTTCAGCTCCAGATGTCTCTAAATAAGTGTTATGGCATGGCGAGACGGGTAATGGTGTGTCATATCCTGCCAAGGCTAGGCAGCCTGTGTAAGCACTTGAGGGAGTTGGGGTTTGAAGTCGGGGGGGCGGGGGGGGGAAGCTGATGATAGCCATAAAGCAGTATTAGCCCACAAGCACAAGCACTGAGAAATAGCTCCAGTGATGGTGCAGGCTCTGTTGCACTGCTGGGTACAACAGGGTACAATTTTCAAACAGGGCTTTGGAAGAGTGCTACAAGTACAAGCTGTGGCTATAAAATACAGATGATTAAACCTATATAGCCTAATGCTATCTATCTGTCTATCTATCTGTGAATTAATATGTTACATAAAAGAGAAAATGGAGACGATGGCGGTATCCATTTGAAGGACTTATTCTCATTACACATACAGAAACACAACACCATTCAAGTGTCTCCTCCTCTCGGCCCAAACACACTGGCTAATGTTACGGCTTGCTTATCAGAACACAAAAGAACGCAAACAAAAATCTAGAGATCAGAGTGTTTTTCACTATTATCTGCTTGCCTGGTCCATTGGAAAGTAGCCGACATAGAGACCCCAACACTTTCTCCCTCCCTGACTCTAGACAGCAAACATAAAACACTGTGATATCTCTATAGGATAGTCACATTTTCCCAGTGATTATTGATGAAAAAGAGCAAAAACATCATGACACCCAGGGATGAAGTGAATGACATCACAGAACAATGGCACAACTGGCTGAGAGGACATGTTCGATGTGGGAGAAATATAGAAATATGCACGTGGAAAGACCTGTGCCACTATGATAGGGCTAAATGGTTGTAACCACCTGGGCTTGTTGGGTTTTCTCACTCAGCAGCTATGTGGTTTGAACGGTTAAAGAAGGTGTTGAGGGATGAAGTCGGATGAACCACACAAGGTCACAGTAATCATATACTTCATATACTCCAGTGTTGTCTTTTTGCCTCCATGCATCTGTGTTGAGCCTCAAATAAGTAGCAACAGTTAATAATGGAACACATTACTCAAATCAATCTCATAAAATATTCTTAACTATTCACTTGGATCTCTGAACAGTAATTTATTAATTATTACAGGCAAAATGTCCACACTAATAATTAATAAAGGTGGAAGGATTTTGAAATTCTCAACAGTCTGGCAACATTCATTCTGGTAGAACATAAACAGGCTAGATTATTTTATTTTATTCAAAAGATAATGAAGTAAAACCTGATGCAATCTTATTTATAAAGAACAAAGTATGTGTGTGAGAGTGTAGGTGATCCTGAAGCTTATTTTGTGTGACCTTGTGTCTATGTCAAACATAAATGACAAAACTCATCAAGTTAACTATGAAAAGTAACACAAAGAAAAGAAATACAAAATAAGTACGTCTTTGGTGAAAATAATTTAATCATTTCATAACTACTATTGCTATTTAAGCAACTGTACTGTACATAAATATGGACAATGTGTCAACACTTTCTCACATTGGTCAAACTGATGCTATATTCCCAGGGATATGAGCTTCGCCATCTTGGAGTTGGAGTCTGCGAGTACGGTACAAAAGTGGAGCCACGCAGGGCTGTGTTATTGATGACCTGCCCACACTAGACTCACTCAAGTTTTCATACTGCACTCTGCTGTACCTCCGCCACTGACAAAGAAATGTTTGAATATAAACTGCACTTATTTGAACCAAGTCCCATTCACCAACATGAAATACTCTACTTGGTTTGGCTTCACTTTTGAGGAGCTCTTCTGTCCTACATTTACACAGTTTATGGTTGATAGTAATAGTTCAGTTTAGTACAATAAACACTACATAATAAAAAAGTTGATGTGATTTCCTATTCTATTTCTATTTTGTTACGTAAACGACCAACAGCATATATGGCAGTGTGGTCATAACGTTTTTTCACTCATCAGGGTATATTTATTTGAAAGCCCCTTTGGTCAAACTAAATTTCATACACAGGTGTCTAAAACCAAAAACTTTGTCAAGAAACCACAAAAATAATCTCAATTCGTGGCCTACTGACATGTCTTTTCAAAGAAAATCCTCTTCTCATTAGCCAATGAGCCAGATAGACATGTTTTAATAATGGCCAGAGCTATCAAAGTAAAAAGAGCACTATCAGCTCTACAACAAAAATGAACAATTTGTTTGTCTTTGGATCTGAACTCAGTTTGTGCCTGACCATAAAGTACACACTATACATTGTTAAGTGAATTGTCGTCTGTAATTCTCCTAGCTAAACAAATAGATGAGAGTGGTGCAGAGCAATATGTAGATAATCATTGATGATAATCTCTGTTTATAATTGGATAATTTAATAACACTCAGGGAAAGACTCTGAGATCTACTTGTTTTGATTGTCTTTTGCTGGTTAGCTGTAGGTGTAATTAAATCCTAAATTCAAAACTTGAGGCGAACAACACACAAGTCCACTTTCACACCTCACATACTGTACCTTATCATTTCTGATATCATTGTTGTTATTTTAAAGTTGCCTTAGGGAAGTACACTGCATAAATACACAATGACCCATATAAATCAATGCGCTCTGCTTCCTGCTAGAGCTTCCTTTTTTTCCCCTTTTTTTTTTTTTTTTTTACCTCTCTCAGTTTGTTGTGCTTAATGATAGGGGTGGAGTCAGGTGTGGGGAGTGATTTACCAGCTGCCAGTGAGTCAATCAGTGCCACTATTTATACCAGACTTTCACTCCATCTCACTGCCAGATATAGTCTCAGTTGCCTGGTCAGATATACCCTGTGTATTTTGCCTCTTGTGTTCTGTCTCTGTGTTCAGTGGTTAGTTTTCACCCTGACGCAGAGTAACATTAGCAATCATTTGAAATGGTTTGTATTTGTGCCTCACCAACTCCTGAGAAAAATATCTAGGTCTTTGGCAGCTCCACTAGATTTCTAATTGCAAGTTTTTCACCTGGTGCTGCCAAAGCTACAAGACTGAGCCAAAAACAACAACACTGATCTATGGAATCAAGACAACAAGCTGGGGGATTAATATCTTTCATTCCAGCAGTAGTGTAATGTTCTGGCACTACACTACGGCTGGAACATGATGCACACAACAACCATCTCTGGAAAAACTCAAGAAGCCCTGTACTGTACCTCGAATTATGATCTATGATCTGTTCTGAGAAATAGAAGCTTTTGGGGGAAAAACATCTTGTGATGCTACCAGTTCACTGATGTGTCCCTCTGAAAGTTTCTAACATTATATGACCTGTTCAGACCTTGCACTAATAGTTGATCTGGGCTATCTGATCGCAAATCACCAGCCTTAGGTACACGTGTTTAGAACATGCATCTCTATATGTAATGTCAGTTTTGTGCTGTAGAATACTGTAACCACTGCTGTCTCTAATGGATCTCTGTCACTGCTCCAGAACAAAGAAAAGTGCTGTTCTATGTGTGTATGTCATGACTTTGGTTAGTTATTAGTATTTACTGATCTATGCCCTGACAGTAGTTTGACCTGTACAAAACTTGGATTATAAAAAGAAAACTGTAAAAGGACATTAAAAGCAAAATCCCAAACCATGACTGCTTTACTCTTTGGTGAAGTCTTATGTCAGGAATTCTGTTGTAGACAAAGTACAATTGCATTTCTTTAACTTATGTTAAAATAATAATTCAGTGCTAGTGCTCCCTCCACATGTTCACTGCACGCACAAACATAAAAAAAAACTAAAAAAAAAACTAGCCAACACAGCATTCCTCCACTACAACATGACCACCCCATGGAACACCAAAAGCACATGGAGTCATAAATATTCACCACTGATTAAAAGATTAGAAAATTAATCTCTCCAGCATGCTAAATGCTAATCTCAAACCCTGAGGAGTAAACAAACTCCTGTTCAGCACAGACCAATAAACTTCACAGAGACCCAGGGAGACAAGACCAGACATCTTCCCAGAGACTGGAGTTATAATAAATATGATAGATATTTACTCTCTTAGAGTTACATTTGTCATATAAGGATATAGCAGAGGAATATGAAGACTAATGCTCATTTTATAATCTTGAAAATGTTTAATATAATCAAATATTGAAGAAAGAATATTAAGTCAGTGATTGCCACAAACAGAGCCGTCCTAATGGCTACTACAACAGAGGAAGTGGTGGTCACATGTATTTCTTCATGTAGCACGACTACCATGAGGTCATAGCCCTGCCTTCTATTGTGAGTGTGAGTACATCACTGTCTGTACTACATGTGAATGTTGTGTAGTTCTGCCCTGCGTCTCTGTGTGTGTCAGATTGTTCCCCGAGTTGAGTCATAGGTCATTAAGATGCTTGGCTAGCTTTTATGCTGATGGCCCCGTAAATGGATGAGAAATGCTTGTCTTTCAGTATGGCTGCTCTCTGTCTTGTAATGCACACACACACAATTTAACCCTTTAAGCCCTAGGCACATTTTTGCGGAATTTCTGCTTGAAAAAATCAGTAACAGCTGTACAACATGGCCAAAGCAACAACCTCGCACTCTCTGGATACGATGCACCACACAGTATTTTGAAATCTCCTGGTTCCCGTCACCAGGCAAGGGAGGATAAACAGACAGACAGACAAACACTGATGAACAGAGGACAGAAAGACATGGACAGACAGCATGGTGCCAATGTATTCTTTAAAAGTGTACTTCCCTCAGTTTGACTTCTCTTTCAGTGAACAGCTCATGATTCTTGTGGAATCTGGCACCAGATGTTACCAAAATACTGTTCAAGTCTATGATATCTGTCAGTCGGGGTTGATGCAGGATCAGTCGATAGAGCATGATGATGATTTAGCATTTTCACTTGTCAGAAATGCTCAAGGTTTTGCAACTTAATGTCTGCGTGGGTTTTCTCCATGTATTCCAGCTTCCACCATCCAAAAACATGCTCATTAGGTTCACTGATGATTCTTAATGGCTGTAGGTGTAAGTGTTGTCTGTCTCTCTGTGTTAGCCCTGTTATAGACTGTCCAGGGTGTAACCCGCCGCTCGCCCAATGACTGGGATAGACTGGGATAGACTCCAGCCTGCCTGCAACCCATCTAGAGGACAAGCGGTTATAAAAGATAAATATATGAATGAATGAATGTTCTACCTACATCCAGTGTGTTGATTTCAAGTACAGAATGTCAAACTCAGGACTCACACAGCACGGAATATTAACTCCAGTCTCACAGAGCTGCCGACTCTTAAGTATCAAACAAACCTTAAGATCAACTGAAAACGAAACCAAATCTGAATAAGGCACACATTAATCCTGATTTCAACAACCTTAAAAACTGTGTAACAGTGTGGACTCCTGGAATTAGATAACACTAAAGTCCTGATCTGAACATCCAAATAAATGTAAAATAATCTGTAAAACAACCACACATTCTTTTAGGCTCCGTTACAAGAAGTGTGATGAGTGACGAGTGTAGAGAGTGGAACACTGCAGAAGTAGAGACACTAGAGAAAGAGCCGAGACCATGCAGTGTGAGAGACAAGAGAGACGAAGAGAAGCAAAGAGAGAGGGGAGAGACAAGCAAAGTGAGTGATGAATGGTGGGTAGTGGACGGAGAAAGAAGAACTGACAGAGCAAAACCTATGGAAAAGGCAAAACAGAGTGACAGACAAATGAGAAGAGAAGAAAGAGACACAAATCAGAGAAGAGAGCAACGAAATGACTGCTGCGATAGGACAAAGAGATGCTTGACTGCGTGCATCTTTTGTGCCTGGCTCGATGGCCCTAAGGCAGACAGAATGATGGGCACATGAATCAGAGGCTGTCTGCCTGAAAAATGGTAAAAAGATGTCTCTCACACGGCCTGCATTTTGCCACTAGAGAGAGGGGTAGAAAAGAGAAACACAAAAGAAAGACAGAAAGGAGAGAAGAACTGCGCAGTCGACACATGACGAAACAGAGGAGATCAAAATAGATTATCATAATGTAGTGGTATGAGGCACCACTGTCTTGAATAATTCTGGTTCACCCTGCCCTCTCTGGCCAATCATTAGTCACACAGAGAGGATAAAAGTAGGAGAGGTTTCTCCCCCCGTCCTCTCGCTTCCTGCCTCGTCGGCCCGCCCACTTCCAGGTTGTCCCCGCTGCTCACCGCATCGGACAGGTAGGCACGCATCAGCATGCCGGTAAAAGTGCACACTTGTTAGTGTCAGTTAATTCAAACATAACCTTTCCGATAGATCCGGCATCCTTGACGCGGTCCTGGCAGGGCACTGGGGTCGCTATCACTTGCGTTTAGGTGAGTTGCGGTGTGCTGCTGCTAATTGTCTTGGCCAGGTGTTGAGCCTCCTCCTTTCTCCACTCCTCTCCCTCTAACAGTGCGGGTTGTTGGTGTTGTGGTGGCTGTCCCTCGCCGCTACGTCGACCCTCTTCACCCCTCTCCCTTTTTGGTAGAGACCGAAACCGACCGGATAAAAGGCCGGTAGTTTGGACGCCAAGCAGAGTAAGACTGGTACTGAATAATTCCGGCTGATTAGCCACGGCTGCCTCGCCACTTCGCTACTGCTACCTTGCTACTGCTACTTCGTTGTTCCTGTTATTTCGCTGCTCCTGTTATTTCGCTGCTCCTGACTTTGGGTTCTTGACGGCCGTTTTGGGTCGGCCTGCTTCGCGCTGCTGGCCCGGGTTTTTTTGCTGCTATTGCACGTGTGGCGGTGCGCGTTCGTGGGTGTGTGGCTACCGCTTGTGCTGGACATTACGAGCCCAGTCCGGACCCCCAGCCCCTAGTTTGGATTGCGTGCGTGTGTGAGTGTTTGCGGGTGTGTGCGTTTTAAATGTAATTCTCAAGGTGTGGTGTAATTTTGTTTATTCATTTATTTATATTTAGTTTCTTTTTCTGATTAATAGTAAAGTTTATTGTGGTTATTTATTTTTTGGTTAAGTGGTTTGCTTTGCTTGAGTAAGGTGTCATTTTGGGAGTTTATTGTAATTATTTACGTTCTATTTGGGGGGAAAACTTCTTAATTTCAGCCCTCAGTTACTTGTCAGAAATGGATTAGTTACGATTACTGTTGAGTAGATATCTCTGGCCAGAGACTCTTTAATCTGTTTGTTAATTTGTTTGATTTTTGATTAATCTAATTGTATTATTCCTTAGTGTATTAATTGATTATTCTTTAATTCGTTTATATTGTGGGATATTGTTTGTTTTCCTTTAATTGTGAGCCCTGTTAACTGTGCTTTATTTTCCCTAAGAGTACGTGGGGTGGACGGTGGTGGTTTTCCCCGGTGGTGTTGTTCCTGTGTGTGTGTGTGTGTGTGTGTGTGTGTGTGGTGGTCCCTGCTTATTTTGTGCGCTCCTCACGTTTTTTTGGTTGTGAGTGGGGTGCCCCCCTTTTCATTTTTATTGTGGACGTCACTCCCATGTTGGTTCCTCCTCCAGCCGGTAACCCCCAGCTCGTATCCTTTTTCTCAGTTGGCTCCGTTTTTTTATTATTTTCATTTTGTCCCATGCCTTGTTTATTTTAGAGTGCCAAAAATAAAGTTTTTGTATGTGATAATTGAACTCCGTCTCCTATTCTCCCTGATTGAACGAACCTGTGTCCTTTTGTAATCGTTGGTAATTGACCTTTAATACGGGTCCTTGGGCCCTAACCCAAGGTGGCGTTGTCGGTTGTATACAAAAGAGAAAAGAGTTTTGAGACATAACTGAGTAAATTATCCCTCGTGTTGCCACAAACTTGGCGTTGTCGGCAGGATCAATTCAGTGGAGGTGGAGACGTGTGTTCTATGTTTTTTTCTTTCCTGTTTTCTTTTCAGTTTGTTAGTTGTGAGTGTGAATGAATGGCAGTTTAAGAAAAACCAGCAGCGAATGTATTGTAACTTTGTAGACTCAGCATTAGTGTTCACAGCTAAGTTGTAGCTTTAAAGACATGGAGGTAGAGCTACAGGAATTGAGGGATTTGGTGGCACAATTGAGAGCAGACAATGATAGGTTGCAGCAGGAGCAGGCTGCTGCCGTGCCTGGCCCTAGTGCTGCACCTTCCATTTCTGCTGAACCTCTTCCAGCACCATCTACTTCCACCGCTCGTGTAGCAGAGCGACTGGTCCTCGTGCCCCGAGATAGGAAGTGCCCAGTGTTTAGGGGTACATCAGGTATAGGGGTAGAGGAGTGGATTGAGGAGGCTCAAGCCTGTATGAGGGCTCGCTACCTGTCCACATTCGATCAAGCATTCTTTTTGTTTGACCATTTAGAGGGAGAGGCACGTGAAGAAATAAAATATCGCCCGGCCACAGATAGATCTGATCCAGCTAAAGTTATTGCGGTGTTGCGAGAGCTGTATGGTTGTTCCAACTCGTATGTTGCCCTACAGGAGGCGTTCTTCTCAAGGCGACAGCAAGATGGAGAGACTCTTCAAGAGTTCTCCCTCGCGTTGATGAGTTTGATGTCTGCGGTAAAACAAAGAGCTCCAAGTGAGATGCTAAATGCAGACGTCTTGTTGCGTGACCAGTTTATTGAAAATGTAATTGATGGTTCCCTTCGTCGCGAATTAAAACAGCTCACACGCAGGCAGCCTACCATCTCCTTGCTGGATGTTAGGGCAGAGGCAATTAGGTGGGAGCGAGAGGGATTGCCAGGGGGTGTGCGGGGCCGAAGCCACTCAGTCCCTTCAATGATGGGTTTGCAGTGTGGTGTTCAGACTGCTCTTCCTTTGGTTAGCCTGCCCCAGGCTTCAGAGTTGCAGGAGGTGAAACAAATGCTGAAGCTCCAACAGGAACAGCTCAACAGCCTCACCGAAACTCTTGCTCAGCTGCAGATCAATCAGCAGCGTAATCATCCTCCTTACCGTGGTCCGGTAATCTGCCGGCGGTGTCAACAGCCTGGCCATTTTGCCAGGGAGTGCAGAGGGGGGCGTGCTCCTCCTCCACCTACATTGCCTCCTTCTTTGCGGCCAGCCTCGCAGCGGGATCCAGCTCAGCATTCGGGAAACTAGCGCCCGTCGAACTGCGGAGCCAAAGTTCGAGGGGAGCAGCCAATGGCTCACCAGTCAGACTAAGGGGTGGGGAAGAGACTAAGCTAATCAGTGCATGCCCACATGTAGATGTGGTTATGGGGGGAGTAAAGGTCCCGTGCTTAGTGGACACTGGGTCCATGGTGTCCACTGTCAGAGAAAGCTTTTTTCGGCAACACTTTGCAATTTGGGGCCAAGAGAAACTCCAGTCTTGCCATTGGCTTCAGCTTCAGGCGGCCAATGGATTGCCCATTCCATACCTTGGTTACTTGGAGCTTGAAGTCGAGCTCTGTGGTAGGATTTTGCCAGGGTGTGGACTATTGGTTGTCAAGGATCCTCCAGCTGATGCATCTCCTCCTGCCCCAGGTGTCTTAGGGATGAACATCTTGCGTAGGTGCTATAGCACTTTGTTTGGGCAACATGGCTCCGCCCTGTTCGATCTGCCCATTGTCACAGAAGCACCAAAGTCTGTGGTGCAGGCATTGCAGAGATGCCATCAAGCTTCTCTGACTTCACCTCCTGATGTAATTGGTAAAGTCAAACTGCGAGGCAAGAAAGCTTGCCGCATTGCTGGTGGCACTATGCAGTTTGTTCCAGCCACTTGTTCTACCCAGTATTCTGGGGTTACTGTTCTCTTTGAACCTTCTGAGCAGGGCCTCCCCGCTGGGCTGCTGACATCTCCAGCATTGGTTCGAGTTGAGAGAGGGACTGTGTACATACCTGTCGTTAATGTGGGCACTTCTGATGTGTTGCTTTACCCTCGTACAGAAGTTGGCGCTTTACGTGAGGTTTGTGTGGTGAGCTCACCTTCTGGGATTAAGGAAGTTCCATCTTACCTGGCTACGGTTGCGTCCCAGGCTGTGACTCCTACACTGCGAGATCAAATTGATGCAGTTGATTTGTCTGCTTTGTCCGTTGAGGAGCAGAAAGAGGCTCGACTTCTTCTGTGGAAATACGCTTCTGTATTCTCTTCTCATGACAGTGACCTGGGTTACACCAACCTGGTAACACATGAAATCCCACTTCTTGATGAAACTCCAGTCCGTCAGCGCTACCGGCGTATTCCGCCATCGGAATATGAAACGGTCAGAGAGCACATTAACCAGCTGCTTGGTGCGCAGGTCATCCGGGAGAGCTGCAGTCCGTTTGCTTCACCAATTGTGCTAGTTAAAAAGAAGGATGGAAGTCTGCGTTTGTGCGTAGACTACAGGCAACTTAACAGCAGAACGAGAAAAGACGCATTTCCTCTCCCTCGGATTGAGGAATCGCTGGATGCACTCACTGGAGCCCGCTGGTTTTCCACTATGGATTTAGCCAGCGGGTACCATCAGGTTGCGGTGGCAGAGGCCGACCGGCCCAAGACCGCATTTTGTACTCCTTTCGGGCTTTTTGAATGGAACCGCATGCCTTTCGGGTTGTGTAATGCACCCAGCACGTTCCAACGACTCATGCAACGGGTTTTTGGGGATCAGCAGTGTCAGTCGTTGCTCTTGTATCTGGACGACATTGTGGTCTTCTCCTCCACCTTTCATCAACATCTGGAGAGGTTGGAACTGGTGCTGCAGCGGTTACAGCATGAAGGTCTGAAGGCGAAGTTGTCTAAATGTGCGTTTTTCCAACAAGAGGTGCGTTACTTGGGCCACATCATTTCGGCCGAAGGTGTTTCCACCGACCCCAGCAAGGTCGCAGTGGTAGCCGACTGGCAGCCTCCCATCACCATCTTGGAGCTGCGGTCCTTTCTTGGGTTTGCGAGCTACTATCGGCGCTTTGTGGAGGGCTTCGCCAAGTTGGCTGCCCCTTTACATCGCCTTGTTGCGGAGCTGGTGGCATCAAAGTCCCGACGGTCTGAGCGGCAGGTTTTGGAGAAGTGGACTAGAGAACATCAGCAGAGCTTTGAAGCTTTAAAATCTAAGCTCACCACTGCACCCGTATTGGCATACGCTGACTTCTCCCTTCCGTTTGTCTTGGAAGTCGACGCCAGCCATGGGGGTCTGGGCGCTGTGCTCTCACAAGAGCAGGGAGGAAAAGTTCGGCCCATAGCCTTTGCCAGCCGAAGTCTGAGGCCAACTGAACGCAACCCAGCAAACTATAGCTCTATGAAGCTCGAGTTCCTGGCACTAAAATGGGCTATGTCAGACAAATTTCGTGAGTACTTGCTTGGCCACAAATGTATTGTCTTTACAGACAATAATCCGCTTACCCACCTCTCGTCGGCTAAACTTGGAGCCCTCGAGCAGCGTTGGGCAGCCCAACTTGCGTCATTTGATTTTGAGATCCGTTACCGCTCCGGCAGGAGTAACACAAATGCAGATGCTCTGTCTCGGTTGCATCCATCCAGATCTGTGGATCTTGAAACGATCATCTCTGGGACACAGCTTCCACCACCCTTGAAACAAGCTCTCCAGGTTCGAGAGCCTGTAGCACATCAGGCTGCTGTCCAGGCTTTGCCTCAGCATCTGCCTGCTGACATCGGGGAACTCCAGCGAGCCGACCCGGTGATCCGGGAAGTCCTTGTGTTTTGGCAGCATAAACGATATCCGAGCTACAAGGAACGCAAGCAGTTGTCCCCACCAGCTTCGGTGCTCCTCAAGCAGTGGGGCCGTTTGATTGAGCAGGCTGGGGTGGTGTACAGACAAGTCTCTCGCTCTGATGGAGGAGAAGCAGTTCTCCAGGTGCTTGTGCCAGCTGTTTTAAAGGATAAAGTCCTCATGGAGGTCCATCAAAATCACGGCCACCAGGGGGTGGGTAGGACTTTGGAGGTACTTAGACAGCGGTGTTATTGGCCGGGGATGTCGTCAGACGTGAGGCGTTGGTGTCATACTTGTGAGCGGTGCCAAGTGGCTAAGGACTCGGGGCCGCCGGTTCGTAGCTTTATGGGACATTTGCTTGCTGCAGAGCCTAATGAAATCTTGGCGATGGATTTCACTGTGCTTGAACCAACCCATAATGGGCTGGAGAACGTCCTTGTGTTGACTGATGTTTTCAGTAAATACACTCTTGCCATTCCCACTCGTGACCAGCATGCCTCTACAGTGGCGCAGGTGCTCGTCACAGAGTGGTTTTCAAAGTTTGGTGTCCCAGCACGCATTCATTCTGATCAGGGTCGGAATTTTGAAAGTGCACTCATTCAGCAGTTGTGTGGTCTTTACAACATTGAAAAATCTCGTACTACACCGTACCACCCTGCAGGTAACGGTCAGTGCGAGCGTTTCAATCGCACTCTTCATGATTTGCTCCGCACTTTGCCTTGCTCTCGAAAGCGTGAATGGCACTCTTGTTTACCTCAGATATTGTACGCTTACAACACCACACCGCATCAGTCCACTGGGGAGTCTCCGTTTTTCCTCATGTTTGGTCGTGAGGCAAGGCTCCCTGTCGACTTCTTGCTGGGAAGGGTGCAGGACCCCGTTGAGGGGACAGTAAATGATTGGGTGCAGGAGCATCAGACCCGGCTACACTTGGCTTTTGAAGGCGTACGGGACAGGCTAAGGGAGGTAGCCCAACGTCGGAAGGAAAATCATGATCAGTCTGTCCGGTCAGAGCCGCTGGTGGTGGGCCAGGCAGTTCGGTTGAAGGAGTTTGGCTGGAAGGGGCGTCATAAGATCCAGGACAGGTGGAAACCTGTGGTGTATCGGGTGATTAAAGCTCCCCACGGCAATGGTGCGGTGTATACCGTTGCACCCGAGGACGACCTTGTAAAGGTCAGACGGGTACATCGAACACTGCTTAAAGCCATAGTTGGGATGGCTGCTTCAGGTGACGATCCTGTTCCCCCTTGCATCTCACTTGATCGGCCTGCAGCGTCTGAGAGTTCATCTGATGACGAGGACTTGATGGCTGTGGTAGGGGACATTGTTCCCCTGCCAGCGGGTTATCCTGCTGGTGCAGTCCAACCAGCCTCTGCATCTGCAATCCCTGTTGACTCGACAGTCCCGTTGTCCTCTGCTTCTTCGGCCCTTCTGGCCGCTCCTGCTTCTGGGAGCAATGACACTTTTGTGCCACTTATGGCACCATTACCCCTGACACTGCCTGCCCATCAGATGGTGTGTCCGTCTTCTGTCAGGGCTACGTCCTTAGCAGGTCCCCCTTCAAGGAGTGAACCTGTTGGGCGACGGACGGCCCGATCTACAGCTGGCCAACACTCAAACCCCCATCATTTACCCAGGCCTGCCAATGAGGCGGCCCAGGCCGTGCCCTCAGCGCTCAGTCTAATTCTGTGTCTGCTTTCTTTAGACCATGGTCTTAGAGTCGATTTTTTTTTTCAGCATCGTTGGGTCAACGATGAAAATGGGGGGGATGGATTGTAGTGGTATGAGGCACCACTGTCTTGAATAATTCTGGTTCACCCTGCCCTCTCTGGCCAATCATTAGTCACACAGAGAGGATAAAAGTAGGAGAGGTTTCTCCCCCCGTCCTCTCGCTTCCTGCCTCGTCGGCCCGCCCACTTCCAGGTTGTCCCCGCTGCTCACCGCATCGGACAGGTAGGCACGCATCAGCATGCCGGTAAAAGTGCACACTTGTTAGTGTCAGTTAATTCAAACATAACCTTTCCGATAGATCCGGCATCCTTGACGCGGTCCTGGCAGGGCACTGGGGTCGCTATCACTTGCGTTTAGGTGAGTTGCGGTGTGCTGCTGCTAATTGTCTTGGCCAGGTGTTGAGCCTCCTCCTTTCTCCACTCCTCTCCCTCTAACAGTGCGGGTTGTTGGTGTTGTGGTGGCTGTCCCTCGCCGCTACGTCGACCCTCTTCACCCCTCTCCCTTTTTGGTAGAGACCGAAACCGACCGGATAAAAGGCCGGTAGTTTGGACGCCAAGCAGAGTAAGACTGGTACTGAATAATTCCGGCTGATTAGCCACGGCTGCCTCGCCACTTCGCTACTGCTACCTTGCTACTGCTACTTCGTTGTTCCTGTTATTTCGCTGCTCCTGTTATTTCGCTGCTCCTGACTTTGGGTTCTTGACGGCCGTTTTGGGTCGGCCTGCTTCGCGCTGCTGGCCCGGGTTTTTTTGCTGCTATTGCACGTGTGGCGGTGCGCGTTCGTGGGTGTGTGGCTACCGCTTGTGCTGGACATTACGAGCCCAGTCCGGACCCCCAGCCCCTAGTTTGGATTGCGTGCGTGTGTGAGTGTTTGCGGGTGTGTGCGTTTTAAATGTAATTCTCAAGGTGTGGTGTAATTTTGTTTATTCATTTATTTATATTTAGTTTCTTTTTCTGATTAATAGTAAAGTTTATTGTGGTTATTTATTTTTTGGTTAAGTGGTTTGCTTTGCTTGAGTAAGGTGTCATTTTGGGAGTTTATTGTAATTATTTACGTTCTATTTGGGGGGAAAACTTCTTAATTTCAGCCCTCAGTTACTTGTCAGAAATGGATTAGTTACGATTACTGTTGAGTAGATATCTCTGGCCAGAGACTCTTTAATCTGTTTGTTAATTTGTTTGATTTTTGATTAATCTAATTGTATTATTCCTTAGTGTATTAATTGATTATTCTTTAATTCGTTTATATTGTGGGATATTGTTTGTTTTCCTTTAATTGTGAGCCCTGTTAACTGTGCTTTATTTTCCCTAGAGCTGGAGGTGGACGGTGGTGGTGGTTCTTCCCCGGGTGGTGTTGTTCCCCTGTGTGTGTGTGTGTGTGTGTGTGTGTGTGTGTGTGGTGGTCCCTGCTTATTTTGTGCGCTCCTCACGTTTTTTTGGTTGTGAGTGGGGTGCCCCCCTTTTCATTTTTATTGTGGACGTCACTCCCCATGTTGGTTCCTCCTCCAGCCGGTAACCCCCAGCTCGTATCCTTTTTCTCAGTTGGCTCCGTTTTTTTATTATTTTCATTTTGTCCCATGCCTTGTTTATTTTAGAGTGCCAAAAATAAAGTTTTTGTATGTGATAATTGAACTCCGTCTCCTATTCTCCCTGATTGAACGAACCTGTGTCCTTTTGTAATCGTTGGTAATTGACCTTTAATACGGGTCCTTGGGCCCTAACCCAAGGTGGCGTTGTCGGTTGTATACAAAAGAGAAAAGAGTTTTGAGACATAACTGAGTAAATTATCCCTCGTGTTGCCACAATAAAGAAACAGGAGAGAAGAGACAGAGAGAGAAAATGATGATAGAAATGAAAGGGGGAGGACAATGATGGGAAAGGAGAAAGAAGAGTGAAAGTGCAAATGAGGAAAGAAGAGAAAAACAGAAGAAAAGAGGGAGCAGATAAGAGGTAAAAAATATGTTTCTGCATACGGAGCAGACGTCTGTGCTGCATGACATAAAGGACAGACATAAAAACTGATGGAATGAGAAGAAGAAATAAAAAAATGAGAGTGGAAAGGTGTGAGGAGAAGATTAGACAAGAGAAAGAAATAGACATGTTTTTATTTTCCATTTAACTCCACTAATGGACAACACTGACTAACCTTTACTTCAGCAATGATTTATGACTTTTAATTTATGTCAAACTTGAAACACAGCAAAGCTTTAGCTTCTAACCAGTTCTGAGCAGATTTTCCATTTACTGTTTCTGTCGAGTATTCCACTCACACTCTGAGATAGAAGCCTTTTTAGAAAACTAGTGATAACAAACCAATAATTCAGCATTTGATCAAGAACACTGTGATGATTGTCTTTTTTTCTAGAAAGTATTTATATTTTTGTTTCATGCCATGTTATACTTCAACTACTTATTGTAGTACAACTGAACTGATTATTTTGGACAGTTGAAAGGTACTGAAAACTGTTCCAGGCAATGACCTCCTGGAGCTGTTTAACAACTATTGACTGGTTCTGCACATGCAGAACAATAGTATTTGTTGTGTCTTCTGGTTGCGATTTTACTGTGATGGATGAGCTGTTTAAAGAGCTTCTATCCGGTCTCACTGAGAATGTGTTTGGTCTCAGCTGTGGACTGTGAAGATCACTGGGGCTGGTAAAGTAAACTCACATATTCTGCAGCTAACTTGGAATGAACCCCATGAAGCTCTGCTTTTCGAGTTAAAATGATGAAAACAGAACAAAGACAGAAGTTTGTCAGTGGAGGTACCCAGCTCCTTTTCCCAACAAGCTTCTTTTTTTCCTCTGCTGCTGATAGTTTTACATTTCACAAACTCCTCATGTCAACGGGCTGTCTGCCTGTCGTCACTTCAGGCAGACAGCTCTGCAGAGTTAAAAAAAAAAAAAAAAAAGATCAAATTGTCACCAAAGTCTAGAGAGAAACAATCACAGCCCCTTGCTCCCCCTTCCTCTTCTACATCAAAGATCGACTGTGTGAATGAGCCTCACATTCTTTAATCGCTCTTTCTCTTCTCTCTTTCCTTCCCTCTCTCTTTCTCCCTCACTAGGACTGTGGCGCTCTGGCCTCATTCCAGCAATGTCTCAGTAGAACAGCTGGTTTCAATTAGGTTCCCTTTTAGGTCTCTGTGTGCACGCACATACACACACTAACAGAGTGGGGCAGCCTGCTTTCTTTGGCTCACTGCTCTGTTGACAGAGTAATTGAATCATTTGACCAAAATATTGGTGGTGCAGTGAAGCATCCAGTGCTTGGCTGTGGCCACCGGTCTGTGTCTTTCCATTAGACTTGACTGGTCAAGCAGTCGCTGAGTCTAATGGAACAGTAATGTGCTCTAATAATGCTGTGTGGATATTGAATATGCAGTCACACCAGGGAGGTACGTGTGATATAGCTATGCCTTTGTAAACAGCACTTAGGAGATCATGTGACAGAAGAGCTCTTTGAGGGTGGGTAGGGAGATCTTCCTAACTTTAAAGAATAACTGCCTTCTTAGAATATTTCTAAAAAATGCAGCAGAGGAGTGAGCGTGGCAGTTAGAAACAAGCCTTGTGGCTTCAAAGTGTGCCAGGCAGAGAGGAGCGTTAGATTTGTTATTTTCTGAACTGACTGTTCACAGTGTTCAGTGGAGGGAATGAGACTAGTCAGCAGCCAGAGAAAAATGTGAATGGGTTTATAATCATGTCTCAATCACAAATCACAAATTGCCATTGTTAGTCTAGGGTATTACCTCTCATTTGTTGTTCTAAGTGAACAAATGTTTGACTACAGTTACAGATGCAGTATTACAGTCTATTCAACAGCTGCCCTAACATTTTTCTTAAAATAGCGTGCTTGTGCATTTACTTCTGTGATTGGTTACGGGTCTGTACAGTGGCATCCAGAGGCATTTTGGTCTGCAGCCACTGAATTTGAAAGAAAACGAAGAGATTCAGGTTCTCTCACCTATTTCATCATTTTCGTTTTACATATTGTTTTGACTTACTCAGCCCTTTGCTGTAATTTAATAGCTTGGAAGTCAGCCCAACTTCCCTCTCCCAGAAAATATTGGGAGCAGCAAGTTGGTCTGGACTAGTGATCAATACTGAAATATTGATACTTCCGATACCAGGTCTTTATGCTCTAAAATTGATTCTCAAATCCAAATATCGATACTTTCGATTCTTCAGTCATTGGAGGTAATGTAGGAACACAGTGGAAAGTAACTAAACTACTGAGCTGTGGCGACACAACAAACCTTGTGGAACACTTCAGATTACACCACAACACAGAATACAAGGCATTTATGATGAGGAGGACAGAAGAGGAGAGAACAGGATCAGAATTAGGATGCAAGTTTTTATTCTATAGTTGTTCTTAATAATAGTAAAAATTGTTTTGCTTATACTTTATTTAGTGTTTGAAACACCATTTTCACAATTTTCATTTTTATGTTGTATGATTGTGTCCTCTGTTTGGTTTTTCTTTTTTTTTTTGTATTATTTCAGCTAAATAATAAATGCTGCTACCACACATTCAAAACAATAAAGATATTCAAGTACAGTAAAATTTAAGAGTTAAATAAATAAATGAGTGTGATGTCTTGTATTCTTTCTGGAGCTATGATTTGAAATACACTACTTTTTCAGGTTTACCAGACACATTAGGGTGTATTTACACAAAGTATCAGAGAGGAAATCAAACATCACTAGTGTGGACACGCTGGGAACTTATTATCATAGATAGATATTTCTAATCAGATTAATCACAATTAAATTTAATTCATTTTTAATCTATATTAATCGTGTTTCATTTTGCATGAGCAAACAGACTTAAGATAGAATGGAATATATATGCACTTAACGTGTTTATTAAACACCTTCAACAGTTTCAACAAAAGAACTTTTTAACAAACATTGCTGCATTAATGTGGCCCTGTTACTCCTCCTTCAGTCAGCTAACAGTTTTTGACATTATTGTGCTTCTGATGGAGCCTTATGAGTCTTCAAATAATAATCAAATTGGTAAAGCCTGTATCCTTGATATATTAATAGGTCTGCAGTTTGTTGCAATCTACTTTTGTAGTTTTTGTAATTTTGGCAATTGTGTCAGTCAGTTTGGCCAAGGTAAATTTGTGAGGTCCTGATGTTGTGTGAGGATGGTTTATTGCAAGCTGGGTGACATGTTAGCTGAACTGCTTGGAGAATGTGGGACTAACTTATGCTTCAATGTAAAGAAAACTCCCACTTTATGTTGGTTGACTGTTCCATCCAGAACTAGAGACACAATAATGAAAACAAGATCAAACTTTAAAGATCAAGTAGGTAAACTGGGTCATTTTGTTATTGCCAGAAGTTAAAAAAAAAAGAAAAAAAAGAATTATGACTGAATAGGGAGAGACAGTATGAGCAGTTAAATGCCAGGAGGACCCAGTTAAGTGGTGGAAGAATGGATTAATGGATGGATGCATGAATGGATAGATGGATTAACATTAACATTCTCAGTAACTTTAACTGCAGTCTGGTTAGATTAGGATGAACTGTTTAGGCAGGACACCACCATTATGAGACCAAAGCATGATCAAATCGAAGGTTTGTGCACTTGACAGAGTTGTAGATCTATCTATCTATCTATCTATCTATCTATCTATCTATCTATCTATCTATCTATCTATCTATCTATCTATCTATCTATCTATCTATCTATCTATCTATCTATCTATCTATCTACCTGGGGAAGATATAATGTCTGTACTGTAAACGACTGTATGCTCCATGGAGGGTACAGCAATGCATTTTATCTCCTTGTGACTATGTCTCTCCCTCATGTGCTTCCACATCCATTTTCTTTTTCTCTTATGTATAAATGTATGGGTTTTCTTCATCAAATATCCTAATTTCCTCCCTGGCTTTTATTTCTACATGGAAATATCAAACATATTAGTCCAATGGATGTGCCCTCCCTGGGCTACTGCTATTTGCATATTTAAACAGCTTCATGAAAGAAGCTTTCAGAATTTTAGATGCAGCTTTTCAGATTCGATTCACTTCTTCAACCTTTCTCCTTTTCTTTCCACTGTGCCTGTTCCTCCGACAGATGTGACACTAATTGATTTCTTTATTTTGCCTTTTGTTCTTTCAACTAATTCCCCCTCCTCCATCTTTTCCTCCTACGTCGCCTCTTTTTCTGCCATCTCTCTATATCTGGGCCTGCTTCTTACTCTGTTCTTTCTCTCGATGTCTTTTTACTGATGTACGTTCTGCGATGGATGTGGCAGCACTCATTTTTTTTCTTTCTTTTCAGCTATTTTTCCGTATGTGTGTGTGTTTTTCTGACTTATTTCTTTGTCTTTCCTTCCACCCACTCATTCCTCTGTGTCCCTGTAGTGAACGTTCTGATTTTCAGCAGTGGAGGAGAAGAGTGCAGACTGAATTGCAGGATGGCTAATAATTGCACTACACTGATTGCAATTTTATATTCAGTTTTCCGGAACAATCAGATTAGAGAGAAACTGTGCTTGCATGCACACTGCGTGTGTGTGTGTGTGTGTGTGCGTGTGTGAGTGTGTACGTGTGGTAAATGTGTGTGCATATGACTGAGATAGTGCAGATGTTGGCAAAAAACTCAACAGCGATCTCATCTCTGTTATCTGTGTAAAAGGCTTGTACTGCCGCTGACTTAGCATACACAATGAGTGGCAGAGTGTGGGGATTGCTTTTGCTTCTTTTTGCTTCCCAAATCAAATTCATAAAGGATAAACCTCTTCTTTCTAAATGAACTATTGTCCAAGAGACAGACTATTGCTCATCCTGTTAATGTGGAAGACACGTGGAGATATGTGGGGTTTGCATATAATAAATCTGCTTCACAGGTGCAAGAGAGAGCTTGGGTCAATAAATCAGAGTTGTAAATACATGAGCAAATGTGTCACGAGTGATAAATCATTGATTCTAATGTGATACTAATGTAAGCAGCTGCTGGAGTACAAATGAGGGCTAGACTAATACAAGTGCACATGTGAAGGCAAACCTAAAAAAAAAACACATTGCCTCACATGTTTTATTCTTCAAATATGATTAATTATTATTGCCTGTTAGCTAGGGTTTAAGTGACTTGGTGATTAAATTTTGGATTGTATTGAGGAGTATCTCTTACCTTCTTAAGAGTTAATAATATTACTATTACATTTACTAAATTACCTCCAAGTAAGTGAGTGAGTTGGAGGTGGTTATGGTGGACGGTAGGCACACACATCACAGTTCTCACACCAGAGTCCAGTATTCACGTCTGTATCTGGAAACAAAGACACTTTGATTATGGGTATGGAAATATGCTGATTATTAGATCTCACAAAGGACCAAACCAGATCTTCCCTTAATAGTAACAATGTTGTAAGTGTTTACAAAAAGAAAACAAGAACAGACAAAAGAAAAATACATTTTTGCATCAAAGTGCTGCTATCTCATCCAAAATATGTAGCAATTGTTTCTGTGTTACAGTAATGCAATAATTTCTCTTTGGAAAACTGAACCCTCTTCTAAAAACATTGCGCTTCAGAACTACAGATAGAGACAGGTACATGTAACAATGGCTGACTGTGTGAAATGCAGCTGCATTAATAAATGCAACCAGTTATATAAGGTTAGCTAGTTAACTATAACTTGTGGTTGTACAGATTTGGCCATATTACTATGGTATTAATGTACTCAGCAAGTAGCTGCTCAGGGAGCACAGCAGCTTCAGAGAGATGGAAAGACAATATGGCATCATCACTGACTACACAGTTAAATTAATAGTTAATGTGGAAAAGATGAAAAAGGTAAATCCGGTTATGGTGTACAAGGGTTTCTATTATTTTCTTTTCAAGTCTGTTGTCAGTTAACAGTGTTATATTGCTCACTTCCTCAGCCCATATGTAATCTTTCACGCACATACCAGGAAAGGATCAGCCCCATATATCACAATCACCCAGAACTGCACAAAGAGAGCATAATAACACATGTTAAAGGATAACAGCACATGTTAAATTTCCTGTATAGAATGGATTAGAACCAGACAACTTTCTCAAACACATTATGTGCACATATGCACGTAGAATGCACACGTGCACTGTGGAAGTTTGCTTGAAGGGTTTGTTGTGTAATCGTTTAGTCTGAAATCCAATATTGTCAGGGCCAAGCTGAACATAACAAGTATAAAAACTGTCATGACATGGAATGTAATTTAAGAGACACTACAGACTTCCCTTAATGAATTCTTATTCTCATTATTTTATAGCCAAATGACACTCATGATGGTTTCCCGTCTTCCTCGTGCCCCAGAGGTCAACAACTTTGGAAGGAAAGCAGACGGAGAAGAATGTGAGGCATGTGAGCAAAACTGTTCATCATCATTGCAGTGATGTGTCATGTGCACTTTCTAAAATCCTCTGTCCAAACATGAGTCAAGTTGAGGCGTCCATTCTGTGCTCACATAGACATATATGCACACATACAAACACACACACTGTCATGGAGCATGTGAGCTGGGAAAGAGGCTTGTGGAAAAGGTCAGGGTCAGTTCATCAGCAGGAAGCCCTGCAGGGAGAACAGGGAGCTGCCCAGGTACAGAAATTGAGCATCCTCTGAGGGTCACTTGTAAGAAGAGAGACCAATGCATCATATACCCTTTTCACATGGAACATCCCAGGTCTGTCCAGGATTTTCAGATCTGAGTCAACCCACCTTTGGTGCTTTTTCGCATCACCAGAAGTCCCAGGTCTGACCTCCAGCTTTGAGAGCTGTGTGCCTATTTTTCCTCCTTCTCATACATCATCGTGTTGACATCGCATCACCATTCCACATTTAAGTACAGTATACTGCAGGTAATCAATGGACAGCATGGTGTATTAGAATAAATCACTATGTCCTGCACAGAGCCCGATATCAGCCACTGAAACTCCTTCTAGCCATTGCACTGCTATGATTGTTAAAAGAAAGTGTGGCATATCATTATAAAAGCTGTATATAAACACAGTCACACATGCATTCCCCAATTAAAGCAGTTTCCCAAACATGACGTAGGACTAATTCACCTACGCGCTTCCATTAACGATCATATTACAACACATATCATATGTGTTGTAATATGATGTTGTGTGATTAAAAAAAATGTAAAAAAAAATCAACAAAAATCTCTGCCCTTCAGTGATCAGTCTTTATGGGAGTAGGCCAAAACTTTTCTCTGTTTTTGAGCTGGAGCTTCTACAATGATACAGTCTGTCAGGCCATCGAGTGACAGAATGTAACAAGAGGCAGATACATCAACATCAGAACAAAAAACCCAGGTCAACGCGGCATTGCTGTTCACATGGAAGTATTATAACAACATTTAGGAGGTGACTGATTTGATCGTTCATCCACACTTATAGGTTATTTGTGACTTCAAAAATAATAATTTATGCACATAAAATGACATATAATAAACAAAGGATTATTGCAGGAAAATATTCAACGTACCTGACAGTTATAACTATATCGATTATGAATCCACAATCCAATTGAAACAGCACTGATCCAAGGTCCCTAAGACTTCACTGAAAGGTACTTCAAGGAAACTAAATCATTTAAAGATCAAACTATGCAGGCTGACAGGGCCATCCTGTGTCATCAGTGCCCCTTGAGTCAGCTATTTGCTGCTATTAAGGAGTTATTATTAGGTATATATTATTAAGATAATAACTGGTAGAAACAAGGGAATAAAATAGGTGTCTTATACTGCAACAGTTTGGGTAAATACTGGGTGAAGTAGCTGCAAATTCCAGACTCTATGGTGGAGTTTATGAGGTGCAAACGGGGATGCCAGCTGACGTTGATATGGAGACACATGGTTGTTGTGGGAAGGAGGTGGGATGGATGGGCTGATAAAATTTTAACACAGACGCTCACGTTCTCATTTGAGACTGATTTTTGTTTTCAGTCATATCGGTGGCCTCAGCTGTCACACTACTTTCAGCCTAATTCCCACTGAGAAATGAGAAGTGTCAGGAGAAACTACAGTAGGAGTCTAAAAGGAAGTATTTCATGTTGTGCTAACAGGCAATTAAAATGCAGCCGTGACACAGCCTGAGCAACATTACCTTCTGGCAGATGGTAAAATTCATCTTAAACACACAATGTGTAGTTTTTCCACCTTAAAAGGAACATTACTCTATGAAGAGGGAAAAGGTTTGTGTTTGTATAGCGCATTTCATTACACATGAACTGAGTGCACAGCCATGCATACAAATACCACACAGAGCAACAAATGCCATTAGAGAGTTACAAAAGTATTGAAAGCTGATATTTTCTGAAAAGGCTGTGGAGTGATGGAGGCATGTTCTCCACAAAAGAACATCTAGGCTGCAGCTTGTTGCTCTCTGAGGCTGTGGGGAGGCAGTGCTGATTAGCTCTGACTCTGTTTGGGTTCAGAGGAGTGGAGCACAAATTGGAGCAGACCTCTAAAAATAGGACATATTATTTACCCCTCCCAACATCCAGGTCTTTGTGTATGTGTGCGCAGGCATCCTCTGCCAGCATCTCACAACAACTCATTCATGCACATAATAACACACACATGCAGAGATGAAGAGAGGCTCCATTTCCTGTGAAGAGGCTTTGGATTTGAATATTGCGCTCTCCTCAAATATGTTTTTCTTATTTTTCTGCATTTTTTTTTTTTTTTACCCATAAGTTTCATGGAGGCTAAATATATTTTTTTACTAAAATGTTTGAATTAATTCCTTATTTCCATCGTGGTTTCGAATAAATGTCAGCTAGAATAAAGTCTGAAGTAACATGATTTTAAATGAAGTGTCATGTTCAAGAGCTCAACTAGAGGCTGCAGGTGGTGGGTTAGAGTTTTGGGGGCGGTGGGTGTACAACACATTTCACTCTTACCTCAGAGATGAAATCTTCCTCTTCTCTTTGGTTTGCACAACTAGAGCTATTTAATTTAGATGATGGCCTTGTGTAAATGCTTATAAACACACAGTCTAATATAATAGACAAATATTTCTGTAATCATAACCCTCCCCTAATGGTACATTCACCTTTAAAGCAGCAAAAGATACAATTTGTTAGTGCATTGATCAGGTGTAGTATTATTACTACCTTTTCCATTGTGGCTCCAAAACAGTTGTGACTCATCAGAGAATGGACATGAGTCTTCTGAGGGTGTCCTCTGGTGTCTGGAAACAGAATGTTGTTAATGGGGGTCTTTGGGTCCTATGGGTTGAGGGGAGGGGTCTCTATGGATCATCCCACAGATACTTGATCAGTTCTAGTGAATATGGAGGCCAGGCCAACCCCTTGTCCTGTTCTTCATGTTTTTGGAGTTGTTCTTGGTGGTTTTGTGTGTGTCTGTGTCAGGCTGCATCCTGCTGGGGATGGCTGCTGCCACTAAGGAGTGTCATTGCTATGGGGTGGGGGTGTCTGGTCTGGACTAGGTGGGTGGTGCATGTCTAAGTAACATCCACATGAATGAATGCCAGGTCCAAACGTTTCCTATCAGAAAAATGTATTATTATAAGATGGTCAACTGCAATTACTATATAATTGGAACTATTAGTGTGTTACTATATAATATACTATACATAACGTTGCTGACTACGTAGCAGGGCCACTCACTTGGGCACTTGATAAATGGCCACACATGACTTCTACAAAAAGAAATTGTATTTATATCTGGTCACTGGCAAGATGCTGCTAGATAGATTGTTAATTGAAAAAGTTAAGAGCATCAGAAAGAATACGGTGTGCATGACCAATGACCATCTCAAAGCCCAAACACAGAGGAGGTAAACGCTGACTGAGGTAAAGCTTGAGTCCAGATATGTAGTGTGTCAGTCCCAACATATAAAGGCCTTAACCAAGCTCTGCCAGTGCCCAAGTAGAACCATAAAGTAGTGTTTAGTGTTACTTTTATATCACCATTTTTGGAACTGTAGCCATATTTGAGTGTGTCTGGGAATGGGCACATAATCCTTGTACAATTCTCTCTAAAATCGTCACTGTCCCCAAGTGAAAACCTGTGAACCCTCACAATCATATCTGTCGCATCACTTGCCCGCCCATGAATACAGCAGCCAGGGTGACATCTGACCTCTGACCTTTGTTCTGACCTCTGGCGGACTGCCTATGTTGGGTGGTGAAAAGGGCATCTGTCATGCAGTCCTCAGCCACCGTCTGTCTCTTTCACCACAACCCCCACGCTCTAATGGTGCACATTGCCTGTCTTTTCACTCCTCACTCTTGTTTTTTGTTGTTGTTTTTTTTGGTTGATTTGTGTTTTATTTCATGTTCACATTAATGGTGGAAGCAATTATCTCATTTTACACAGAGTTGGTTCAGATTAAATCTCTTAAAATGTCTTCAAAACATTGTTGGCTGCTGTTTATAGCAGGGATTCTTGTAATGAGCAGAAAGTGCCACCGATCACAGTTCCACCCATGTCACAGTGATGAGCACGTGAATGAATAAATAAAATTGCCAAGATTCAAACAAAAAACTAAAAAATCGGTTTACTAGCTGGTCTTTTACATTCACATTTCAGAATATTGGATATTTAGGTATCACAAAAGGATGGCGGAGTAAAGAAAAGAATGAAACCTACTCAGAGTAAAAGCAGGTGAAATATGAGTAAAACATGAGTAATCCAAAAATAGCTAATCAACACAAGAAGAGGAACAAAATCCAAAGCACGAGGAACCAGGAAACACAAATAAACCACAGGCAAGGAATGAATAAATACTTGAGCAGGGGACCATGGGTAAGAAAATACAGGAACAAAAACAAACTTTCAAATGGGGAGGCAGGACCATGAACACACACAGAACTAATAAGGCACATGTGAGACCAGTTAGGGAGGAGCAAATGTTCAACGGAGGAGGAAACGCAGACAAGAAAGTTAAGGATGAAACTTTCAAAATGAAATCAGCGAAAGCCAATAAACGCATTTTCTAAATCAGTGGTGTGCATATTAATAGCATGATCAGAAATCTGTTAAAACAAGTAGGTATAAAAATAACAAAATATGTCCACACTTGCTGTAGTAAGTAAGACAGGAACATTTTTAGAACACATAAATAATTTTGCCAGGAACATTACTGGTAGTCTGTTCCAAAAATATATCCCTAAAGGATCTAGGTCCTGAGAGGACATAGGACACATTCCTTCTCCCCTTTTTCCCCCCACATCCCAGGCAAGAATAGAAACTGGAACGAACATGCAGGCTGGGGAGTCAACCCTCAAATAACAAGCGTCACCCTCAACAACGACTACACACGCACACACACACAAACAGAGGGAGAGCAAAAAGAGGCATGAAACCAGATTTTTTTCAATACTTTTATTTATCCTGGGGAGAAAAAAAAACAGCTCAGCTTTCATGCGATTTTCCAACAACACACTGCCTCTCTTTCAGTTGCTCACACTTACGCACAGTACAGTCCGTCGGAGGGGTATTTTGGGGAATTTTTGGGAGGTGCACCCTAGAAATCTTAGGAGCAGAGAGTCCCATTATTAACAAGCATTATTAATAATAAAATAACAAACAGTTGTGACTGGTGTCTTGAGTGTGTTGACTATGGGATTTAAATCGAGCTTTGGTGGAGTGCAATGAACAAAAGAGAAGAGATAATAAAATGACTCATACACGATCAAAATTAGTTATATTATTGATGGATACAATGACTATATGTGGTGTGAAACAAGTAAAAGATTGCTCAGTTACCAAGTGTAAAAAAGTATCCAATACATTTATTCAATTCATTTACAACAAGACAAAACTTTTAGAAAGAAACAGTGCAACTGTGATTTGATGCATGTGTTACTGCTGTGTGGACATGTTGGTACTTAACATATTTGGTGGTGGCTGTGTTGATAAACCATTGTTTATCCTATCGTCTGTTAGGTTTAAAGTGTCTACTTTACTCCAAGTGGTTTCAACATAAACTGAATTCTTGAAACTCCATGAGATACTTCCATTCACTGCAACCCAAACTGTTATAGCAAATGCAACTAATTTGTTTTTAATCCATGGAGGAAACACTCAGAGAGACACACCTGCACACAAACTGACAGTATACACCTGAATGAAGACAAATAGCCCATGCAGAGTAGTGACACAGCAGTGGTATCAAGAAAATAGCAGTAGGTTTAAAGAAATCCATTACAACAGAATAAACCACATCTGTGCAACATCCTCCAACAATTAAAGATGTCTGCCACAGCTGTGACTGTTAGAAAAGACTGATGAAAAGACTGTTTTGTCCACTCGGTCAAGTTTCATAATGATTCTCTTATAAAGCAGTAAGATGTAAATCTTTAAGTGCTGGACACAAGAGCTCCTTACTTCATTATTAAGTTTATGCACTTGAGGCTTTAGGTTTCCACGTCATATAATGGAACAGGATTGGCCTCCAAACAGTTTGTTTTCAGTGAGCACAGAGAAACCTTACACTTTCACCAGTGAAAGAGAAATTAGCATTTTGATTGGAGGGGAACACTAAGGCATGCTGTATGCATTTTTAAGATACAATGCACTGCAACACAGACGGTACTGTGTATATGCTAATAAGCTCTATTAAAATATTGTACATCTGACGTAACTAAGGGGATAGATATAAATGTATGGAGCCACAGATTCCTTAGAGTTATTGAGTAATGCATTTTCTACTATACTATACTATATTTTCTACTACAGATCTATGTTGTCACACAAGTCAGTAGGTCATCAACGTTACACTTAAGAGGCAGGCTGCTGAACCATATCTAGCTGTTTAGTAGTCATGTTTCCACATGGCAGGAAGAGTGAGGGCTGAGCCTTACCCACTGAACCAGTGAATTAGATCTGCACATTATTCTTTATATACTAAGTTAGAAACCCATTTAAAGGTAGCATAGGAGCGTTATACCCTGCGAGGTATTCAATATTAAAAGTTACCATTTTAAGCCCCAGATCTAGAGTGCTGCTTTGCCTGTATGATTTTCTGTATGTTGGACACACAAGGACTCCTTTAGTGATGTTGTGTCCTCATAACTTCCATGAGGCCATGTTTTGCCTATAACCAGTCTTCTCATTGCAATTTTACCCAAACCAACTGATTTGTTTCTGATTTCAAGGCAAAGGGCCGACCTGTTACCTGAGTGCTTGCTAGACACATGCCTTACATACTGTGCAATAATATGACTAGTGTTTGTGGTGTCTCTAGATTTCATAATTACCAGACTTTGATCCCCTGACTTTTTCTGGGGGTCAGGTTAATATTCCGATATGCACTGACACATCCAAATACCTGCTGCACTGACACTCCCAACATGCTCCAAACACTGTACTTTGTGTCCATTGTGTTTGTGAATTGCTTTATACCATGGTAAAACACAGAGGTGAACATGCTTCAGCATTTGCCATGCAGACCAGCTTGGATTTGACTCAAAGAGAGAAGCTTGCTGTAAGAATCTTGCTAATTAAACAATCAAATGAGCCTCAGCTGTGCTCAGTTAGTTTCCTCCCCTGAAAATCCAGTGCCAGGATCCAAGTGCTGTGAATGCTTGGTCTCCGGCTTGGCTTACTGAACCATTTAAATGGAAATGAGTTTTCATTAATATGATGCCAAGTTCAAAGTAATGTTAAGAGTTTTAAAAATGTTGGACTAGCTGAATCAACAACCAACTTCCAATGCATTTGCTGTTTTCCTTTTTTCAGTCGCACCTTAAAGTACAAGAATAAAAGAAGAGATTCAATGAGGTTCAAATTAAATTTTACTAAACAGTAATGTAAACACATTATTATTTTATAATGTACAGTTCAAATGATAAAGCGAAGTACAAAGAAGGGCAATAGGAAGTGTTGCAGTTAAGTTTGGCAGAAGATGCTTTAAATGAATATCTCAACTGGATTTCGGATTTGGGGTTTTGTTTTTTTAACACAATAGAGGAGGGAGCAACATCAGTTGAGTTAAAACATTACTGTCTCCCATTTAAAACCCATATTTCCTGCTCTGCTCCAGATAGTAAAGGATCAGCAGCAGAAAGATGAGCTGTCTTGAGGGATCCACGGTCAAAGACATCCTGGATTTTCTTTCCTCCTGCTCCGCGTATTGACAAGTGCCAGTGGGATACAGTGCCATGTTTCTGTGCCTGAAGACGTATTGCCAGCACGAGTCTGAGACAGGTCTCCAGAGCTGGGAGCTGGCTGTGGCTCAGCAGTATGGCATGCTCCTTACATCATTCAAAACCAATATTTGACTAGCTGCAGTCCCCAAACTATGTGGCACTCCAGTGGTTTTTTTTGAAAACACAGAGAGGCTGTAATTTGAGAACGTCAGAGGAGCCAGAGCAGTTCCCACTGCAGCCATCCTCCCTCTCCTTTTCTTCCTCTGTACTGCCTTTCCTTTATTTTTGTGCAAAGTTTTCATGTGTGGTGCTCAGGAATCCCTTGGGCATATAGTGGTTTTGTGCTGAATGCGACATAAAAAGCATAAACTTTGTATCTCTCTCTCTCTCTCTCTCTCTCTCTCTCTCTCTCTCTCTCTCTCTCCCTCTTTCTCTGTGCGTTTATAGTGAGGTCTGGATCGAAGTCTGTGGCTGGAAATGATCCCTCCAAGATGAAAAAAAAGCATGCATAGAAGAGGAAGCATGCACGGAGAGAGTTAGAGAGAAAGATGGAGAGATCAAAGAGAGAGACAGAGAGAGAGGGAAGGCAGGGAAAGAGTGAGAGAGACAAAGACAGCAAAGAGAGAGGGAAATATGAGACTAATCAAACCATGGCTGCTATCCCAGAATGATTCCAAACACGTGCCCCTGTGCCTGTCAGCTCTTTTCTCTTTGTAATGTATTTGAAATCGTTGAAATGCACAGTTTAAATACATACAAAGGCAACACATGTCACCATATTTGCCTTTTTTTTTTAATTAAAGGCTGTTGTAAAGTGTAATGTGTCACAATTGCAGAGTAACAGTTCATAATTAGCAAGCATAGCCACCATACGTTTACCTTTGATATCCGTACACTGAAGAACTGAGGAACAGTTTCAAAAGACTTGTAGTTTCCATTTGATGATGATGCTCCCACTTAACCACATTCTGAAAGCAAATATACTACAGGGCAGTGTAAAAAAAAGTAAAACGACTGCAGTTTGAGACACTACTTTAAAGAGGCAGTCTACATCTACAGAGTAATCATATAGAGGCAAACATGTCTAGTCAGCGTGAACAGAGAATATGTCTATAATTTTTCAGATTAGGTACATTCCTAGCTAAACTGGTGTAATAATGTCCCCATGCCCTACTAATAGGTATATCTGTGAACAAGACATGCTTAGAGGTAATAGAGCAATGTGATTCATTTGCACACAGCTTAGGTTTCCAACAGATTTACATAGAGCAATCAGCATAAAATAAAATTTAGCCAATTTTAACATGCAGGAGGGATGAAGCCAAGACAGTCTAGACAAGCAGCAGGATCAAACCTCACTGTGTTGAAAAGGTGCTAACCACACAGGTTTCTAAAATCATCATCACAGTGATCAGTAAACCTCGCTGTTTATCGTCTTTTCCATATGATTTCTATTCAGACTAACTAAATATATGTATAGATGAACCTAAATTCTGGATTAACTGAATACAATTGTGGACACGCTTTTGTAGCTGAATGATGATTGATATGGTTTCAAAATAATGCACACGTGTAAACATCTCATCGTGCCTTATGCACTGAGGTGCTGAAATACTAGTGTGCTCTCTCTCTTTTGTCACTTCTATACAACTGGACTGAGATGGCAGCTGGTGTGTGTGTGTGTGTGTGTGTGTGTGTGTGTGTGTGTGTGTGTGTGAAGACTATCCTCCTTTAAAGGCATGTGACTTTTTAACTGTTTAGGCAAAGGAGTAAGGGGAGGGGGTGGAGAATCATGGAATGGAGGGGGAGCTAGATACCGGCTGGTGTCTGGAGAGAGAAAGAGAGAGAGAGAGAGAGAGAGAGAGAGTATAAAGAATCTTATTGTTCTGAATTCCCTCAAAGGGAGAGGAGAGAGGTGGGGGTGGGACGGAAGAGGTATTATGTTTCAAGCGATGTGGAATGGTCCATTTTGGTTATGAGACACCGGGAGGGTGGGGTGTTGGTAGTGGCGATGTTGGGAGGTTTGTGGTGTGGAGTGGGAGAAAAACAGAGGAAAAAAAAGAAAGAATGAAAGAGCGAGTGAACCTCGGGTTTCCAAACTTCAGGATCCAATATAAACATTTCCAATCAAAACCTCCCCCTCTTCTGAATCACCAAAAAACACACGAGGCTACACACACAAATTCTTCTTTCTGCCATTTTCCATCTTTCTGTTTCTTGCTGTTGTTGCACTGTAACGGAAGGTTATCCAGTCAACTTTGAAGCAATATATTTACAGTATGTACAATAAAGCATACATTACAACCACAAAAGAAAACACAGTACAAGGCTGAGGAAACAAATCACTGCTACATTCCAGTTCTGATTTAGAACATTCGAGGCCAGCAGAAGGAAACCTTAGCCTTACACCATTGTTGTCACAGTATATGCACTTAGCAACCATATGGCACACACTAAAGTATTGGCTATTAATGAAGATTATTTATGTGTGTGACCTGTATGTGTGTTCAAAAAAGAATACCCTGACTTCATAAAGGGGATAGAACCACAGGAGAATACAGGCCTGATAATGTGAGGAAGATCATACAGCGTGATTTGCATAAAAAAAACAAATGGGATTTCAAAATTCAAACTTAAAGCTCAGCACTTTAATGACCACAGTATAAGGACCAAAACTGTTATTAATTTTGCACAAGCAAAATTAATAATAATATGATGGAATGGAATTAAGCTATAAGCTAGGACTATTTTTATGGCTTCACAACTGTCTAAGCTTCCACTGACCAGAGGTGGCAGATTAGAGAACAACTGAATGGTATGCACACTGTTTAGGGTGGTTAAGTACTTTGGGGATGGTTAAATGACACATACCTTTGTGCTTATACAGAGAAAGCTATGAACCACAGGTCCATGCCACACCCGCCTCACCACAGTGTGTCAACACAATACCTAGATTTACTGTTTGTTTCTTTTTTTGTGTTGGTTTGGCTATAAACTGACGTTTTTCTCCAGTTATATTCTGTGGAACATTACTACAAGGGTAATTCAGATGTTTGCTTTTTGTAGCCCTTTTCCAAGGTGTGTTTTCTCCATCCACAGGGTGTAATTAAATAAAAAAAGTTGAATAAAGTTCAGTGGTCCTATTGCTTAGGAAATGAAATAATTTGAGAGGCTCAGCAGGCAGTAATTTGCATGGTTTAAAGCACAGTATTATGAAACCTTTTTGGTGTGTTTGCTCATTTAAAAGAAAAAGGGAAAGGGAGGGAATAATGTGCAGAGGAGACAGAGACACAGAGCTGCAAGGCTCCAGATGAGACTGGTTTTCTGGAGGAAAAGTGAGGGAGGTGCTCTCTCTCAGTATTTCTCAGTGTGTGTGTCTGTTGATCTGTGTGCATGTGATGTGGTACAGTGTTATGCCTGTGATGTGGTACATTTTCATTTGACTGGTCCCTTATGTCAGTGAGTATATAGCACCAGCTTGAGCGTACGTGTCTGTGGCCCGTGTGTGCATTTATTTAGTTAGCATGTGTCTAATGTGTATGCCTGTGCATTGCCGGCCTGCCTTTGAAATCGTCCACATACACCACACACACACACACACACACACACACACACACACACACACACACACACACACACACACACACACACACATTCTTCTATGACCATCTTTGTGTGGACACTCATTGGCAAAATGCATTCCCTAGCCCCTTACCCTAACCCCAACCATCTCAACTAAATGCCTAACCCTAACCATAACCATAACTTAATTGTAGCCTTTACCCTAAAACAAAGTTTTAACCTTAAAAACAGCCAAAAAGTGAGGCCAAAAAAAATGGGGACTGGCCAAAATGTCCACACTTTATACAAATGTCCTCAATCTGATGGTGTGAAACTTAAACTGGTTCTTGGAAAGATAGCTGTACAAGTACACACACACTTTGGTCGAAAGGGCCGAGTCTGCCACTTAAGTACAGAAACTGAGGAAGTGGGAAAGAGAAGAAAACGAATGACAGAATAGGGAAAGACATCTAGGGGAGGTGGCGGAGGAGGGAGGCCAAATGGAGTGGAATGAATGTCGCAGTAAATGCACAGACACACAAACACACACTCACAGCAGGCCGATTGTTGGGCTGATTAGGCGAGGTGCTGCTCAGACTGAAAAAGAACAAAGAGTGCAGCCTTCCATTAGCAGAAGCAAACAAATACGTGGACTTCTTATTGACCTTTCATTTAGGGCCTGTTCAGACCTTGCATTAAGATCAGATCTGGGTGATCCAATCACCTAAAAAAACACACACACCTGGACACCCCCAGGACACCCTGAGATCACATTTGAGAGATATGATTTCTGACCACATTTGGAGGTGGTCTGGCTCACATGTGTCCGCATGTGCATTCCTTTGGTTGTGTGAATGCATTTATAATGGCAACGGTATAAAACGGCACAGTTCTCGGTTCTGGAACAGCAAGAGAGATGCACTAGAGACAGCAGCTGTCTACTACTGTGTACTGCAATATTCTACTGCACTCCAGATGACGTCACAGTTTACATGCAGAGTGTGTAACTGAGGTCAAATCTGGAGACAAATTTATATGCTACTGTATGTTAATGTCAGGTCTGAACATATGTACCTAAAGCTGATCATTGACGAATATGACACAGGTTGATTTATTATATTTTGGCAATTGAACAATGATTGGAAAAGTATAACGAAGTTAACAAGTGAATTTAAGTATCGCAATACTTTTATACTGTACACTGTGTGATAAAATCCCTGAGGGACCATATGAAGACTTTACACATGTTAAAATTCAACATACTGATATTTTTGACAACACCAGCTCTTTTACCCTAAATCCAGATTTTGGAGTAATTGTGGACTTTTTGACTATTTTCTTCTCTTTATACATGAAAAAAACATAACAGATATTATCAGATAATAGAAGAGAAGTTTTGCATCACCACCTGACTGTTTTCTGTTTTTTGTAGTTGCACATAATTTTTCAGAGTTTCTGGTTTCTAATTCATTCCATTTTACTACAATTTGAGACACAAGTAAAGATAATAGCTAACTATAAATAAATAAATAAATTAATATATACATATAGCTGTAAGTGGCAACTTGTGGGTAACCCTATTTTCTCAAAATTAAAACCACAGTTGGCCATGTGCATATGGCTTCATAAAGCTGAATTGGAGTATGAAATTTTTTACCAAGCAAATCAGTGTTTATGGGTGTTATTTTTACTTATAAGCATCCATTTAATTAATGCAATTAATGCTAGTACCAGACGACTGTCGAGCTGTTTGCGTTGGCCAGGTGAATGTCTACAACTGACATAAACAGGCCGGTCTGTGTCTGGGGCTGAGATGCCAATAAATCAGCTAAATGTGTGCATTCCGATTATTATGTCAAGACTCCATTCAGTGAGAGAGAGACGAGAGATACAAGAAAGAAACTGAATAAGAAATACATGTTTCAGAGGAAAGTAATTTCATAAGGAGCACAGACGCCATTCCAGCTGAGTTTAAAATCCTGGCAGTACACGAGCTCACTTATCTCACTGAATGGGTACTTCCCACAGTCCAAAGACATGCGTGACTCTAAATTGGCCGTGCTTGTGCATATTCGAGTGAGTGTTTGTTTGTCTCTTTGTGTTAGCCCTGTGACAGACTGGTGACCGGTCCAGGGTGTACCCCACCTCTCACCCAATGACAGCTGGGATAGGCTCCAGCCCCCTCAGGATTATATAATTACAGAAAATGAATGAATGTTTAGATGTGAAAACAAGGAAAACAAACCAGTTCCTGTTTTTATTTTGCTTGTTTTGAGTAAAATCTTCCATTTTAACGAGAATTTTCTAAGCTGTATTTTACTTTTAAATGCAGCTCTTATTTTACCTGAATGGGAAAATCACATTTACTCAACTTATTATTCATAGTGCATCCAGTTCAATGTGGAATTGAAAATACTGTTGTAATTTTAGCATTGTGGACATTACAGTCATGTTCACTCGTCTACAAACTTGCTGTAAAAGAGACATCGTCATAGTGCTGCTTTCCTACAGTCATTTGGAAATCTTGTAGTTCTTTGCCAGAAATGTATTTATATGTGTTCAATGTAAATATGTATTCAGATGAGTGGACTTTGTTATTTAACACAGTTAATACGTTAGACAGTTTTAGATATTATTTGATTTTTCCAATAATTTTTTAAACTTTGAGAAAGGAGAGGGTAAAAAGGAGGTCAGCATTGTATTTGTTTTCTTGTTTGATGTAGAGAAGTAGGGTAATTTCCAAATAGGCTCCACATCAATATTCATCCTGATAAGTTGCTCACTTTCATCTTTTTACATTTCTGATGCTAGCTCATTCTTCCATCAACTCTCTCATTAGTTTGAGAGACATTGTGTGTATTCATTTAAATTCCAGGCCATAAGATGGATTCACTGTGGAAAACAACGTACTTGTTTCTGGAAAAGAAAAATTTCCCCATCTATGAAATGATGAAACCCTGTACCTCCTTGATAATGTAAAAATAAGATGAATGTTGTGATTTTCAAGAGGTAACTGTGACCTATCTCTGAGAAAACAGTTTCTAATGTTTATGAGAATCCAAAAAGACTAAATTGAATGCGTTTTACAGGCTGCCTCAGTCAGACAGTGATGTACAGGGATCATTCTGGAGAAGGTTAGACGTGAGGTAATGTGGTCCGTAAGCTCTAATGGTTCTAACGACGCAGCTCCTTTTTTGTTCTCCGCCTGACGTCTGTCTGTCGTCTGTGTGTTGCTTTTACTATTAATTAAGGGAGGAGTCTCTCTAATCCCAGCACACTGCACACTAATGACCTGCAGGAGGTTTCACCTCCCACAAAGAGCTACTGCAAAGAATAAAAGTAAAAAAAAAAAAAAAAAAAAGAAAGAGTGAATCAGTGTCAGCAGACAAGTGCTTTTGTGTGAAAGTGTGTCTGCGGGTGGGTGACGCCGCACACGTTTTATGAGAAAGTGTGACTTAAGGATTAAGTATGCGTGTGAGTCCCTGGTGGAGGAGGGGCTACAAGGTCAGGGGTCACCTGTGGCCTGACAAAGGGACCTGAGCGCGCCACAAAAAGTCATGTGTCTGGGAGTGAGGGGCTGGGAGAATACTTATTACTATGGGCTCTTCCGTGGCCTCTAACAATGACGGATCAGCATCTGCACATCCCGACACACTGACACTTATCCCTCACTGAGAGAGACACCACGATGGAGAGCACACTAGGAATGGGGGGAGGGAGTGGACATCTGTAGATATGTAGCAGCATGTGCGGTGCTGAGCAGTGCCTGCTGTCAAGCATCAGCAGATCGCCTGATTTAGGCTGCTCTCCATCTGCATCTCATTGCATCTATTCATTGAGCCCAATTGGAAAAAATAAGCTTGTCCACTGAGAAGGTAAGGGCAAGTGCTATGCGTACCAGCAGATGGACAGGTGCAGAGTGCAGAGCTCAGCCTTTGTCAGTCTGGGTCAGCACTTAGCACATAGAACACGATGTAGTGGATTAGGACAGCGAACTGGAAACATGTATAACCGTTGTTCAGAACTGCCTTTTTAACTTTAATAAAAGAGACAGTCTGACACGTGGAGCTGAAACAAACAACACCACACTATTAGTAGTTAAATAACTTTGTAGTTTTCACTGTATGATACAAAAGCATTCACTGAGTCCATGAGTTCATCTTCCAAACTTAAGCTGTGCTGTAAATGCAAAGTTATTATTTTTGGCATGAGTGGAAAAACTATCCAAATAAGTTAAAGGTAAAGTTGCAATAAAATGTCATGTTATGGTCAACCAGCAATCCATTCATGTTTTATTGTTAGCTTGCACAGCCATGGATAAATTAGTTGGAGACAGATGTTTTTTGAAAAAGGCCCTACAATAGATGACTGACAGTTCTCTCCCTTCATTCAGTCACTCAGACATGAACTCTAGTTGTGTCAGACTTGATGAATGCAGGGCTCTTTAGGCTGCCATTAGTCTCTAGCTTGTGATTTTCAAACTGGCAAAAAAAAAAAAAAAAACTGTTTAAGTTATCCAGAACTGTTGAGTAACAGCAAATAATAACAATAAGTTTGATTTACCAAATAAGTCACACAGTCAAAGAAATGTAACATGTAGTCTGTGCTAGGCTGCAATGAGAGGTTTAAAATATAGATCTGAATCATAGAAATGATTCACTACTCGTTTTATATGGCAAAATATCTGAAATTCATTAATAATAATTGTTAATATTTTGATAATAAGATTACCACATGGATTTATATTCTATAACAACAATATGATATATTTCGGATATTTTTCAATTGTTCCATTTGTGTTTGTGTTTCCGCTTCTTGCATTGACTGCATCGACAAATTCCTTGTATCTGCAAACGTGGCAATGAAGAAGGTTCTGATTCTGATAATGATTATTATATTTCTGTTCAAATTGTTAGTGAGTTGACTTGGCTCTTCCGTCACAGATTTTCACACCTCAGTGGTTTGTTAACACCCACTTCAAAATCATTATTCCATATAGCGCCAAACTTTTCCTATCATCCGTAATATCTGCTCTTCTGTGCATTCTACATCCTTAAAACATGTCCTAAAGACCATGATCAAAAGTACCCAAACTATTTTTGCAAAGACCAGGAACACTTTCTCACTGCAGTGTAGCATGGGATGGGGCCTGGATGAGGTTGTGTATAATGAATATGGTGGTTCAAGTGAAGTGTGGCGACTCTCTTTATTGCACCTCTCCCCTTTGCTCACTCTGAATACTCTGTGGCTCATTATAATAGGACAGGAAGCAAGGGAGTGGGGAAGAGTAGATTGGAAATGAAAGCAGTAGACAGGGTTGGAGCTTTGCAAGGCTGGAGGGGCCAGCCTTTAGGCAAGACTAATGAATAAGGTGTCGTGACTGATGACTGGGGCTTTCTCATGGAAATCAACGCTGGCAAAGTAATTAGGAAGCTCTTTCATTAGCTTAAACACAGCTAGGCAAAGAGATGCTTCTTGTGCATCTCTTCCTCTGTCTCCAGCCTACCCCAGCAGAGACTCCCTCTTGGGATTATTGGATTTGTTTGAGCCTTAAGTTTTCATTAACAAACCCACAGGGATGAATGGTGCAAAAGAAGAGGGGCAGCAAGGAGAAGCGTGAAGAAAGAAAGTGTACGACACACCAAATCTGATCATTAGTGTGTTTTTCTCCAAGTTATTTTTATTCCATCCAAGGCTCTGATTCAAATTAATAGTCAATTAGCCTGACTATTACCATTCAAACAGGAACTCAGCTTTGTATAGACAAGAATCTCCCCATAGAAATTGTCCTTGGTTGTCTAACATTTCAACTTCTCCTGTGAGGCAAATCCTCTCCCACTCCTCCCCCACCTCTGCTGGCTTTTAAAAAAATGTATGTCCTGAGTTGCTTATGAATGATTCAAGAATGAGTACACCACTTAGTGTTTGTGGCTCTTAGTGCGAATCAGTGGCTGCTTTTAATGTGTCCCACCTCATCAACACACAGGTGCTGGCCCTCGGCAGAGCACTGACTGTGGCCCACATTCTAGCCATGTGATTTCACACAAACTCTGCACCCACACCTACACACGTGCATGCACGCACACGCATCTTGCAGCCCCCTGTTGCTGTGCCCTGTGGCTACCTGTACACTTCCCTCAGTAGCTGGTAGTGGGTCTGTCTGGAGAACATGAGGTTGGTTGATGCCATGAGACTCTTTAGCTGTCAGAAAATCTTGTTTACTTTTCACTTTTACACTGCGACACTGCCCCACTCTGGGGCTTTCTCATCCCTGTTACAATTCCAAAAACTTGTACCGCCTGCACTTGTGCTTCATCCCTGTCTATTGCTTTTAGCGACTTAAACTAACTGGTGGATTTGTGAGTCGACTCAAGCAAATATACTCTTGCAGTTGTTTTTACAAGCCCACCTCTGTCTTGTTTTAGGGAAGAAATGGCTTTTGCTTGTGTTTGCCTGAGCATACACCATAAGAGATGCACTGATGGTGTTTGATTGAAGAGATTTCTCTCATTTTATCTGACTTAGGGGTGAATTTCTTTCAAACTCCTGCTTCTTATGGAGGTCAAACAAAGTGCATGTTCTTGCCGAGACCATTAGCTAGTTAAACATTGAAGTGTAGCTTCACTAGATTAGGCCCTTGCAGTTTCCACCCCAGGGCCAACATGGAATGTGTTTATGTAAAGCACATGGGTCTGAGTATCATTAGGGCTAGAGTGGTTATGGACCATGTAATAAGTACGCCCTTTAGTACTCTCTTCCCCCTTGGGTTACCATGATAAACACAACTACCTTTTTCACTGTCTGAACCTTTAATTAAGGTCATAAAACAAGATCCTGCAGTGGTAACTAATAGCTCTAGATTGTCCTGGATTGCCCTGAATAGCCTGTTTGTTTGAAACACTACAACAGTTCTTGCTGTCTGTGTGGGTTACTGCAGTAGGCAATTATTAACAAAGCTCCATGTTGCACCCACCTGTGAATTGGAAAATTGGTTTGTAAGGTAATAGCTATTAATAACAAAAATTAAAAAAAAATATCAGATGACTGCCCCTTTCCACAGTCGGCCTTGTGTATAATTGCAATATAACCGCAGTTTAAAAATTATAAAGTGTAAAATATCATTGTTATTGCATCAGTTTATTAGTTCAGCTGTAATGAATTGGACACCTCCTAATTACATTGTGGATTAAGCAATCCATTTATAGTTTTAATAATTGACCAAGTGCTCCTGCTAAACTGGCACAATATCAGTGCGCATGAAAGGGGCACAAGGTGAACTCTGAGGACGAGAATTTTACACCAAAGGCAAAACCATAGGAGAAAAAAGTCCAAACCTGAATCACAACAGGTCAGCATTTAGGCTGCTCATAAGTTGATCAAGGGAACTTTCCTCAAAAATGACCCCCAACGTTTAAGAACCCGTGCCATTTCAGTAAGAAATATTCTACCCCCATGCCAAAAAAGAAAGAAAGAAAGAAAGCCTGCTTCACATCTGCCAACACAAACAGAAAAAAAAGCAAGGCCTGGTGGGCGGATGAGGGTAGTAAATCTTCCGTCTAATGAATGAACACTCCTGAAAATATGTCACCCATTGGCCCCGCACGTGGTAAACTTTCAACTTGAGTCACATAGGAGGTCTTTGTTCCCTCCCCTCTACCCTTCCAACACTAGGGTCGCAGCAAAGAAAAAAAAATGTAGCTGCTGGAGTTATGCCTCTTTTGTCCTGCTAACATGCGTCATCCACAACTTTCAGACAGTTTAGAACAAGACAGCATTGTGTCTGTGGGCTTAATGAGCTGACACTCTCCCAGGTAGTAGACAAACTACAATTTTATGATCCATGCACGCTGCTCTAAACCTGGAAAACTTTATGGTCGATACTGAAGCTGTAGCATCTGGCACATATTCCTTCACTCCCTTTGTAGATGAAGAGAAAGAGACTAAATGAAGGGTGTGGTTTGGTAAATGATACAAAAATGTAGCATCTGAAGTTTTAGAAATTAGTACTACGCACAACAACTGGCTGGACATTAATCTCCCAGAGCTAAGATTTGAAAAGAGGGCGTAAACTAGGAAAGGCTATTGTGCAACCTCAAAAACAAGTGATCAGGTATCAGGGCACCATATGCCAGACGTGTGTCCGTCAGAGAGGAGGGGTTTGGCTCTGTTACAACATGAATGCAAAGAAGGCCCCTGGTGTAAAAGTGCCTGTGATCATCCTTAACAGGCCTGTGCTGTTCGTGCATGAAATGTAAGACTACAACGAGCCCTTTGAGGTAAGCCGGGAGAAGTCAATTAGTCTTTGTGGCAGACAAAACCAGCCGGCAGAGTCTTTGCAGACGGATACCTTTGTGCTGTTTGTCAGCACTGCTCTAATTTACAGAGTGGGGTCGATGACAACTTGCTGCTTGCAGAGTACCAACTAGATGTTCCTGATTTCTGAAACTCATTAATATTTCATATTTGAAACAACTTCAACAAGACCGAAGTTTAAAATCTGTAACTTCTGAGCCAATGCTACGAGTGTGTCTTTCTATAAGCCCCTCCGTAGAGTATTCTCTTTCTTTTCAGAGAAAAAATTATCCCTACCTATTGACAGACCATTTGAAATAGTGTGGTTTCTTTATAAGAGCTGCTCTTTAAGCAGAAACAGGACAGTCTTTTCAAAGCTTGGGGAAAGTCAACAAGGTAAATGGCGGTGGTGCACAGCTCATACCTAACAAGACAAGGGCCTTGTATACAGCTCAGAGATCCCATTACCAAGTCAAGGAGCTCCTTCAAAGCCTCCAAATGTGAATGGTGTCCTAGGGGGCAGTTAACAAGACTGCACCCCAGGTAGAAGCAGAGGCTTTATGAATGGCTTGGCAATCCCAACAAAGACAATCAGAGCTGATCAGAGACAAGAGGAGAGCAAGCAAGCTCCTGTGCTTCAGAGAAAAGCCAACAAGCCATACAGCGTGAAAACAGCTCGCCATGAACACCACTACACGTGATGTAAACAATGCAGCAATTAGAGCTTCTGCAGAATTTACATGAAGTTACTCTATCATTGACACATTTTCCTCTGTACAATGACATTTGATGCACACATGAAAATGATTTTGATGTGTTGATAACAGCAAAATCTGCCCTTTTTTGGTTGTCTCTATCACAATATTTGCAATCCAGTATTATTTATATTGTTGCATATACTTGTAGAATAGCATTTTCTGACCCCAAAAATCTCTAACTTGTTCAAATATACTGTAAATATATTGCATGTTTTGTGCTTCAAACAGTGCCAATCACAGACATTTTCTCTCTCAAAGGCTAAGTTTCTTATTAAGAAAAACTTTTTGATAAACTCAGTTCCCCCATTTGTGTTTACACCAAAGGAATAAGGGTCTAGTGGGAATTTAAAGTACCATGGCGTGTTGACGGCACAGCTCAGGTGCAGCTCCAGATTCTATTGCACAACCTGATGCGCCGGACTGTAGCAACTGTGACTGGTCCAAAAAGCATTTCCTTGCTCATATGTCAAACAGAGAAAGCTCGCCTTAATTCAGGCCAATACACACTATGAACTGTGATGCCTTCTTTATGTTCACTATTTCTATGATTTTATTGAAACTAGGTATAAATGCTTTCACTAGTGAGCACTATACACTCAATGTGCCCAGGCACCATAAGTGTGCTTATGTTTAGTTCTGTGGGATATAAGTACAATGGTGTAATGGTAGCTTGCTGGCTAATTAGTATACTTTTGAGTAATGGAATTACATGGAAAGGGACATGGAGCTGGCTTTGGGGACATTATCATTTTGAAACAGAAAAGGACAAAATCTTTGCTGATGATACAAAAAATGTCAATTCATACTGAACTAGCTTCTGCACATTGACAGTGGGGTTGAATTTACTGAAGGCATTTATTTACCACAAATGACTGATGAAAACAACAAAGACAGAATCCAATTTGCAACTTCCACATCTGCAAATCTGTCACCATAGTGTCAGTTGCTGTTCTTCGTGTGTAATTTTGCTGCACTTGTCTCAACTCACTGTTTCAGCTTAACAAGGAACCTCCTTGGAACAACAATGCTGCAGAAATAGAGGTAATCACTAACTAATTAAGAGAAGAGTAGAGAATATAGGCTGAGAATACAGCAAAAAAAAGTAAAACTTTGTTCTCCTCACTGAATGGGAGAAAACGTTCATGAGTGTATTGTCATATTGAATGTCTGCATATGTGGAATCCTCATTTAATCTCTTCTTATTCTTATTATGGACTTTTTGCAAAAAAAAAAAAGCCTATTTAGGTCATACCCAAAGTAGTGTTGATAATCATTTTGGAGCTCATGTCTGGTCTTGATCTCTTTTGAAAGTCAAGACTGAAGTTTTCCCAAAAGTCAGAATCACTCTAAGTGGCATTGTTCTTGAGTAATCAAAGTTGTTGGATTCACCGGAAAATTTTAGTTTTGAAAAAACGTGTTGGTTGAATCCTATGATGACTTTTACCAAGAAATTTACATACAGCATGCAGCATTTACGCAAACACAACTCGTGTACAGAGCTCTGATTGGTTCAAGAAGCTACAGATGTCCCATATACGGCCCAGCAGAATGTTAGAAGGTTACCTCTTAAAACACTGAACACTTTTTTAATAGTAGTCACCGCGTATTGTTAAAAGCGACACAAGAACCAGTGATTAGCGGGTGCTGTGTTAAATTTAGGCTTGTGTCTCTGGTGGGCTTGGTAAGATCTTGACTCCTCTCTCCTCCCACCCCAAATCCCTTCCGTCTCGAACGAGCTAACAGCAGGATAATGAAATAGTGGCAGATGCTCACGTGCCTTTACAATGCCTCCAGCCTTCTGATGCACACCAAGACACCCCTTCTGCCTGGTCCTGCATATCAACACAGAGGGCCCTAAATGAATCCACGAGTATTGAGTTAAACTGAACTGAACTGTTATTGGATTTTGCAGTATAATGCTGCTAACACTGCTGCATTTGTTCTAACTGTTGGTTAACATTTACAACTTTCGTTTAATTCTTTGCTGACATCAAAACTGGACACAATAAAAAATGTTATCCAGTGAAATAAACACAGAACCTCTTCATGTGTTCTTATACTCTTAAAGCGTCCAGGCGTCAAAAAAATAAATAGGTTCCAAGCATCACTACTCTCCCAGCCTCCACCCCATTTCTCTGGTGTGCACTCAAGAACTCCTCCTTGTGTGTGTGGGTGTGTATGTGTGCTGGGGGCTCTCTCCACCTGCTACAATGCCTTTGTCATGAAGATCTCCTGCTTCATTTCAATGACAAAGTTGCTGCGCCCCTCACCATGCAGCCCCTCACCCCTGTCCGAACTCCTTTCAGTAATTTTATGGTCCCTGGGGGAAGAAACTCAGCATCCACCCCACGAACCGCGCCTGGCCATCTCCCCTCCAAATGGCCATATGAGCTGCCTGGAAATTCATCAGTAATAAACTTTTCCTGAATCCGGAGTTTACAGAACCTGAGCACTTTCCTTAGAACTGTACCATCTCTAGATGATTACGTGTTATCAGCATCAGCATCATCATCACAGGAAAAAAAGGTTGCTCATTGATTTGACCAGTGAGGTTGCTTTAGCATCACATAAAACATTTCCTCACATTCCTCATTTAGGACAAAGAGATGTGAGCCAGCACCCCAATACATATCTAACTTTGTTATATGTTATGGGTCCTTTTTATCTGCGGTTTCAGCTATCGTAGAAATGCTCTGGGACTCTGCATGCCCCCAGGAGAGAGACCTCAGTGTTGCTGCTCATGGACACAGTGTGTTGCCGTCACAATATTTCCTTTAATTGCATAATCTGTTGAATAAAAAGACCGACTTTAGCTTTCAGGGCTTCATTTTTTTCTTTAAACAGAAATATAATTCAGTGAGACTCAGCATGGCATATTGGTGAGGCTGTGGATTAGTGGTTCAGAAGTGGATTTAGGACTGTATGGTCACTGGCTCCAATCCCCCATCCATGCCTGAAATACCCTTAAGCAAGGCACCTAGGTACAGTTCTAGCCAGAAACTATGTACAAATAATTGAAATACTTTGTCAGTTACATAGTTTCCCCCTGTATTTAGCAAGGCAGGGTTCCAGGACTTTACTCATGAGTTCCCCTAACACATCTCTCAAAATGAGTGTCCATAAACTGTGGACGGCATGGAATCTTTGCCCTTGTTGTGTCATTCGGCCTCATTGTGTGTATGAGCTCGGGAGCCCATGTCCATGTGTTTGCTGAAAGACAGATGGCGGCGCAGAGAGCCTGTTCCCACGGGCCACACGTTGGAATTTAAAATGCAGATAAAATCCATCACAGAGACGCATCTCCTCAAAGATGTCGGTCCCAGATAATTTGCTGTGCTGAAACCAATCAGCATGGCGGTCATCAGATATGGCTTGCGCTCCAAATGAAGCTTACTGTATGTGGAATTGTGCACAACTCTACTCATTACTTTCTGAATGATTGGGAAAAATAAAGTCTGGGGAATGTTTAAAATTGTATTCTGGAGGCCATGACACTAATGTGGATGTAGTAGTGGGGTCTTTTAACACATTTCAGAGCAGAACTGGATTAATACATAATACATAAAATACTTATCAGCGTTTACAATCTGTATGCGCATTTCCAACCCCTACTGCAACATAATCTAGCTATAACACATTCCATCCAAAGCCACCACTTTCCTTTGATTAATACTGAATAGTGAAGTCATCCAAGTTTTCCACAGCGACATGATGGGGATATTAGATTTTATCTGAGCTGGGCTAATGGCTAATTCTCACTTGCTGATTCTAGGACAGCAGGCGGTAGAATCTGAATAGATGGTAATTGTAGGTATGGGTTGTCTGAGGCACGGGCCAGATGGCCTGGTGCTGCTGTCATGAAGCTTAGCTTGCCCAGTTGTTTGCTCTCTGTGGAACACTTTGAGTTTTGAGGATGTTAATTTGGTGAGATCAGGAGACCAGGCTTCCATAAAACATTATTATGCAGACAAAAAAAAAGGAGGGGGAGTGAGGGAGGGTTAAAATGAAAATTGGGTCAGCTGGGTGGATGTGAAAGACCTCTCCCTTAGTGAGTGACAGAATGTATTTATTAGTGTCGCATTTAAATGTCAAGAGATCAAGGAACATACCAATATATTTAAAAATATTTAATAAACATAAACATACATTCTATCCACGACTACTGTGCCAAAAATTGAAGCTTATCGTAGAAGTGCCAAACTATTAGTAGTTTGTTTGGGTCAACTACCAATTGAAATGCTCAATACATATTGTTTCCACTGACAAATTATAGATGAGTCAGTTTGAACAGTTAGACAAAATTGCATATACATATATATGGATTCATAGATTATTTAATTGATGATGTTTTTTTCTTGTAGACACAAAGTTCAAGGATGACACAGTGTGAATAAGTAACAACATCACATGCCAACATTACAGTCAAATGATATTAAGGCTATGTAAGTTTTGCTGTTACTCACCAAAAAATCTTACTGTCAAATTATATGGTCTTCCTGACCATAGAACGTTGATTCAAAGTCTTTTTGCTTTCTGGGATATGAATTTGGGCGCACTGAGTATCATACATGTGCGGTCACCCGATTTAACGGGCGATTTTGAAATATGCTGTGCGTTGTTGTGCACCCCATGTGCATGGCAAGAAAAAAAAAGTTATTAGCTCCAATACAAAAAAGAGACAAAATTAGCAGAATGAGATGCCAACATAATGTAAAGGAGCTATTCTAGGAATAAGTCACAAAATCACCGCGGAACCAGTATGCTTCCTTGCTTTTGACATTTTTATTCACAGGACTACAACTTCGCTTTTTACCCACACACGACAAAAGACCCGAGTTGGCACACGTTCTGAATGCAACCATCACAATGTAAGTCTGCCGCGGGTCAGTGTGCGGCTGTGTTAAAAGCGGGTGAACCCAGAATAATTCCTCCCGTGGTCCATTGTTATGACACACTTTTAATACTGGGGTGTCATCTGGATTGGTGGGGGAGAGGGACACGGCTACCATCAATAGTGCCTCCTGTGCTATTTGAAGGAGGTCATTCTGTGATTGGGGGGTGGGCGAATGGAGGGAGAGGGGCTGTTTTGTGTGGAAAAGAGATGCAGTTTGGGTGAGGGGCGGTCGGTGGGAGCGACGACAGAGCAGAGCGCACGGCGCGCACACACGCAGACAGACAGGGCTCCCTCCTTCTCTCCTTCTCTGACTGGGAGAAAGCTGTGCCTTTTCTTCGCTCAGACACAAACTCTCACTCATTCACTGGTGAACACACGCGTCGGGCATATGTAGATATATGCAACAGATCAATCTACAGCGAGGGCGCCCCAGTTTGTTTGTGTGTGTCATCTTATTCCAGGAAAAGGACAATTTTCCAAGACTTGATTCATCTATTTATTTCTTCTTGTCCTTTTTTGCGGACAGAGCAACAGCAGTGGATTTAACATGTTAGACTTCTGAGAAGACATTTTCCCACCTATTCTTTACCCTCCGTGGAAGTAATCGCCACAGTGAGACGCACAAGATGGGGGCAAAACTGGTGCAAACCAAAGGAAATATATTCTTCTCGGCATTACTTCAACTATTGCTTTTCGTCGCGCTTATACACGGCACCACCGGTAAGACTCTGAAATATAAAGTTTACGAGGAACAGAAAGTAGGTACAGTTATTGCACGTTTAAAGGAAGATGTAGCTGGGATTTTATCTAAACTACCGAGTTCCTTGACCTTTCGGTTCCGCGCCATGCAGCGGGGTAGTACTTCGTTCTTGACTGTCCGGGAGGAAGACGGAGAGATCGCAATTGCAACCAAAATCGACCGCGAGAAGCTGTGTGAGAAAAACTCCAACTGCTCTATTGAATTCGACGTGGTTACGCTCCCGACAGAGTACCTGCAGCTATTCCATGTGGAGGTAGAAGTGTTGGACATTAACGACAACTCCCCGCACTTCTCCCGCGCCATCGTCCCCATTGAGATTTCCGAGAGCGCATCCGTTGGCACCCGCGTACCGCTGGACGGCGCCGTGGATGCAGACGTCGGGGAGAACTCCTTGCATACCTACTCTCTGACGCCCAATAACTTCTTTAAGATCGATGTGAGGACCAGGACTGACGGTGCCAAGTATGCAGAGTTGGTAGTGATGAGAGATTTGGACCGGGAGGTGCAGTCCAGCTACCAGTTTCAGCTCACGGCCTCGGATAATGGGGTGCCCCCGAAGTCTGGCTCCACTTTGCTCAAGATAAGTATTTCTGATTCCAACGACAACAGCCCAGCTTTTGACGAGCAGGCTTATATAATCAGTTTGATGGAGAACTCTCCCCTTGGGACTCTAATCATTGATTTAAATGCCACAGATCCAGACGAGGGTACTAATGGGAAAATAGTCTACTCTTTCAGCAGTCATGTCTCGCCAAAGATCTTGGAAACATTTAAGATAAACCCAGAAAATGGCCACATTACTCTAATTAAAAAAGTCGACTATGAAAGCACTGCCTCTTATGAATTGGATGTTCAGGCACAGGACCTGGGGCCTAATTCCATTCCTGGACTTTGCAAAATTGTGGTGAAAGTGGTGGATGTGAATGACAACAAACCAGAGATAAACATCAACCTGATGACGCCTGGTAAAGAGGAGGTGGCCTACATTTCAGAATGTGCCCCTGTGGACACATTCATAGCTCTGGTGCGTGTTGATGATAGCGATACAGGGCTCAACGGGGAGGTGGTGTGCAGACTGCATGGTCACGGCCACTTCAGGCTCCAGAAAACATACGAGAAGAATTACATGATCCTCACCAATGTCTCGCTGGACAGGGAGAAAAGATCAGAGTACAGTCTGACAGTGATAGCTGAAGACAGGGGTTCACCAAGCCTCTCCACTATCAAACATTTTACTGTCCAGGTATTAGATGAAAATGACAATCCTCCAAGGTTTGAGAAGAGCCGCTATGAGGTATTTAAATCTGAGAACAACTCTCCTGGAGCATACCTGATGACTGTGGTGGCCTTAGATCCAGATCTGGGGACCAATGGCCAGGTCACCTACACCATCATCGATGCTCTGGTCCAAGGGAGCCACATCTCCACCTATGTCACCATTGACCCTTCTAGTGGTGCAGTCTATGCTTTACGCAGCTTTGACCACGAAGATGTCAGCCGGATTGGATTCACGGTTCAGGCATTTGATGCGGGGAAGCCTGCACTGTCAGCCAATGCCACTGTCCTGCTCACAGTTTTGGATGAAAATGACAACCCACCCATCATCCACTCACCATCCCTACGGAATCACACTGCTGAGCTCCGGGTTTGGAAATACGCATCTCCGGGTCAGCTCATCACTGCCCTTAAAGTCACAGACCGAGATGCCGGTGCCAATGGAGAGGTGAGCTGTGCCATTGTTGGTGGCAATGAGAATGGGCTCTTTGTAATGGATGCTCGAAGGTGCGAGCTGAGAACCAATGCAAGTCTGGAACAGGCTACACGGGATGTGATGGAGATCAGAGTGGAAGTGCAAGACAGAGGCACTAGCCGGCTGGCCACAGGAGCCCTCCTCAGGCTCTCTCTGCAGGAAAACATGGACATCTTCCCTCCTCTGTACCCTACTGGCTCCAGTCAGGCCTTGCCGGATCTCTCCCTTATTGTCATCATCATCTCTCTGTGCGCTGTGTGTGTTCTGCTGCTCATTGTCATGGTGATGTTCGCCATTGCCCGTTGCAACCGTGAAAAGAAAGACCCCAGACACAACTATAACTGCCGTGTGGCAGAAAGCAGTTACCAGAACCACCCCAAGAAGCCTTCCAGGCAGATCCACAAGGCAGACATCACTCTGGTCCCAACTGTCAATGGAACTTTACCTGTTCGGTCACACCCACGCTCCCCTTCACCCTCCCCTACTCCTGAGAGAGGTACTCTGGGGAGCAGGCAGAGCCATCATAGCCGCCAGTCACTCAATAGCCTGGTCACTATCTCTTCCAATCATGTGCCAGAGAACTTTGCCCTGGAGCTTGCCCACACCACACCTGCTGTGGAGGTAAGACATTGACAGTTTTTATGCATCTAGCAAATTTTCTTTAAATTTAGATGTCATTACAAGTTGTTATTTATATATAAGTAATATATATTAGAATTTAAATATTTACTATATAAAATCCAAAGATGGACCACTATCATGGATGCATGTTTTTGTATTATAATTGGTATTTCTTATAAATTTTGTCATAGTGTGTGACATTTAGCTCTACATGTCATGTTTCTGTTGACCATCACATTTAGCAGCAAGTCACAAAATCATACGCACCCTCAACCCCTCCCCCAAATGCACCCTCCACCCTCCCAACATTGTCTTGTGGCCGTGCTTGTTTGATTCCATTCATTTTCCCCTCTTCATTTTTTCCTTTTATTTTTGTCTTTTTTTGTCCTTTTTTGTTTCCCTTGGGATTGTAGCAAGTTTCACAGCTTCTGTCCATGCTCCATCAGGGCCAGTACCAGCCACGGCCAAGCTTCAGAGGCAACAAATACACCAGGAGCTACAGGTAACGCACATGTAAAATAATCCTTTAAAGGGACACTTGTTTGTGCAGTTCAGTAATATGATAGCAGAAAATGTCGAACATGATTGTGTCTGCTGACATAACCATTTATTCCATATCAACCAGCTTTTTTCTTTGGAGTCAAACTGTATGCTTAGTAATTTCCCATTTGCATAATTGTATGTAAAACCCTTTCTGCAAAGTGCACTCTGCTTCTCTGTGTACCTTATTATTCATCTTTAGCATGGTGTCTCCATAGCTTTGATAACATTATTGTCAGTGATTAATGTATCAAATATGTGTCTGCTCGGTGCAGATATGCCCTGAATGAGATGGATAAGTTCAGTCTGAAGGACAGCGGTCGTGGAGACAGCGAGGCTGGGGACAGTGACTACGAGCCTGGAAGGGAGTCACCCATGGATAGGCTCCTTGGTGAGGGCTTTACTGAGATATATGCTCCTGATGGCCAGCACAGACCGCATGCAGGTACACCCCCACCATCCAATACCCCACATAACCCTGCCTTCATGTACCTCATGTACATCATGCCCCGCCTTGTCTTCCTACTCAATTTACGATTTATCATTTTACTGAATTATATTTCATATACTGCATCCTCTTTATTTAAAGAGATGTCAAGAAATATCCAGGACAAGTTACTAGATCTCAGGATCTCCCAAACAGACCTGTACATCTATTAATGAAAACAGAGTTGACAACTCAATTTCATTTACTATGTGTCTCTAAAAAGTTCTCAGCTTTGGAGTAGAAACCCCATCACAAGGTCCTCTGATGGGTAAAGGATTGTGCTAAATCCAGCTCCAATCTTCAATAATTCTACAATACATTTTGTCCATTTGGTTTGATAAAGGAATGAAATAACAGTTCTGGTATATAGAACTGAAAAATATGGCTTTGGATTTTTGCTAGTTTTAAACACTTTCTACATTAGTCACTGTAGTCTACTAATCTTCCTTTCAGTATGGATTTGTTTTATACAAAATGAGTAGACAGATGTCATAATCAAATGATCCAGTTTAAAACAAATGTCCAGGATCAGATGTTTATACATATTTCGTTAAGATAAACATTGTTTCAACTGTTTTTGCATGACATTTTGCTTCTGCATTACATGTGGCTGCATGTGCATTGGCCTTGGGGGAGTGTGAATGATGCTGGATGCACTCAACCTTTTGAGTTTACCTCATTGTCGCAAAATATATATCTCTCCAGATATGCTCAAGTAGTCTTCTTTTGCAACCACCCATCTCTTTCCTTTCACACTGCATGGACTTTGCATCCTTTTCCGCAGTTGAAGTCAAGGAGGGAGGAACGTGAACACTTGTTGATTAACCCTAATTAATTTAAAAAGTACATATGCTAGCATGAAATGTCTGTGATGTTCCATATAACAGTTGGCTGGGAAACACTATCTAAAATTTCTCCATCTCTCAGCTTGTTGTAGTTAACGTCATACAGGTAGCAATCTGCGGCAACTTCTTTTATCACGCCATCCCTCTCCTCCCAAAGCTCCTGCCTCTTTCCAGCCAGCTTCCCACACAGCCATCACTCGATACCACATTTGAGCTACATCCCAATTAAAGTCGACCCAGACGGGCAGACAATCTCATCACTAACACCTCCTCCCTCCCTACTTCCTTTACAGCGATGTGGAGGAGCTCAGCTCGTTAGTCAATCTCCTTTTTCCCACCTTCAGCCCTTCACTTTCAGCTGTCCAAACTGAAGCCCTCGTGCTCCTTTGATGAAAAGAAGGCATTTAATTGCCATGTGGCGAGGTAGTTGCTATGGAGTTGGCTCAGAGTTACGCTTGTGATAAAGCCCTGAAGAGCATAATTACATCTCAAACCTCACCTTTCCCCTTCCGTGTATTCAGCCCACCTCCCGCCCCCGTGTCCACTGCAGCATGGATGATTTTGAGCTGCATTTAGTCTGCTCTCTGTCATTATGGCTGGGTTTTTCACCCACCTAGCTGCAGAAGGTTTTATATTAGATAATCTATCTTCAGACAAGAAATATTGCAAAACTCACTTTCAAACATTGACATCTCTCATCTGTGTATTGAGTACAGATCTGGAGTCAGAAGCCAGTTAACCTAGCTTAGTATCAAGACTGGGAAGGGAACCAAATACCTTGGCCAAAAATTTAAAAACATGCAAAAGATATATAATGTGCTGTAGCGCAACTATTCAAATGATATACAGTCGGTCAGCTTTCATGTTTACTAGTTGGATTTCTTGGTGTTTAACCACTAGGTGCAGTGGTTTTCTCCCACTTGCTGCCAGATTTTGGTACCAGGCCAGGTAAAGGAAATGTTACAGCAAGTATCTTTCTCACAACAGAACACTGCTTTTACCCAGTCTACCTACTTTGTGTCTTTCTCTGTTAATGTCCATCCAATAAACATATGAAAGACCAATAAATAAAAATAAAACAACCATATTCTTGGCAATGAGCTGTCACAAACAAACAAGAGAGACAGTTCACTGGGAAGAAAGTCAGTGTGTAATCTAATTTAATTGGCATTACAGTCAGGCTTTCAGCTAATGTTTACGTGATTGCTTGATTTTTTTTTGTTTCTTTTGTTTCTTTTTTTCATTTAACACGAAAATGTCATTTTTACCCTTTCATCAGCGGGTTTCCAACCTGCCTATACTCTTGCGTGCCCCCCTTCCTCCCAGCCCCCCCCCACCCCCAGTGAACTCAATGCACTTTTCATCTGCTAAGATGTATTATAAATGTTCCTTTCATGTTAATGAGGGGATAATGAAGTCCCTCAATAGCATGACTGAAAAGCACCACACTCCTTTAATGAAGGCTTTAAGTTGGCATATTTGATTTGTCTAATTTATCCTTCAGAGATTTCTATTTGAAGATTTAATATTGAAAAGCGAGACATGAAAGGGAAAAATGCAGCGCTTTAAGAGGAGTACTTATTTTGAGTGTGATCAGCCTTGCTGAATTGTCTCTGTGGTAAATACATTCAAAGGTAGCAAGCAGAAATCCTGCAGAGAACTTTTCAGACTTATCAAGGCACCCTTTCCATCAGTTTCCATGTGTCTACATTAGCTCTATTACAGCTTTGTTTTAAGCTCCAACAATTACTCAAAGGCATTGCCTTCCGCAGCTTTAAGCTATTGTAGTTTACTTAATGAACATAAACTGTTCAGTGTATGTTATGACCCTCTAAGTCTGCTTCCTGGTTATATGTTGTCACATTATTACGTATAATTTATATACACTATTTAATCAACCACAAACCAGAAACATTTTCTGGTTTCAGCTCCTCTAATGTCTTCATTGCCTTTGTTTATCTGATATATCTGGATTAATTGACAAGATACAAATGTGTATCTGACATGATCATTTCAGTGTAAATCTGATTTTACTCAGCACTCAGGTATTCTGCTTCAATATCCTTTTTTCTACATCTGTGCAAACATTTGTCTGATATTTCGACACTTTGGCACTCAAGATACATTTCAGTTGGTATCAAAAAGTAAAGTAAGAGTAAAGGTTTGACATCTACCTGTTGATTACTGAATTGATTACTAATAAGTGTTTCTGTCTGTCTGTCCAGCTATGAGGCTCTGCACAGAGGAATGTCGTGTCCTGGGTCACTCGGATCAGTGCTGGATGCCTCCCCTGGCCTCTCCAGCCTCATCTTCCTCTGACTACCGTAGCAACCTGTACATTCCTGGGGAAGAAGCTCACCAAGCCACTGACCTCTCTCAAGAAACAACCCCGCAGCCTTGCACTGATGCCGGCCAGTCCCGGAACCAGAGCTTTTCAACTTTTGGCAAGGACCTGGGTGGTGAAGATGGTGGAGAAGAAGAGGGTGGAGAGGGTGAAAGCAACAAGGCGAGAGATGAAGACCTCTGTGGGACCACATCATTGCTGTCAGAGATGAGCAGTGTGTTTCAGAGGTTGCTACCACAGGGTCTGGACTCTTATGTCCAGGTCAATGAGAACCAGAAAGGGACTAGCCTAAGTGGGGTGGGTGTGCCAATGTCTGGATCTTTAGATCGCAGAAGGGGTCATCTGCCTGGCAAGCCCAGCCCCTCCGTCCACCAGCAGGGTGTGGCAGCCTGGGCTGCCAATACCCACTTCCAAAACCCAGGCAGCAACATTGGCCCATCTGGCCACCACCAAGGCGGCAGCTACCACACCTTGAAACCCAGCACTAAGCTCAGCTCCCAGAGCAGCAACCACAAGGTCTCACAGGCACCCAAAATCTGTCCCCAGAACAGTGGCCACATCCCCAAACCCCATAATAGTCCACTACTCACAGCACTGGTCAGCCCCACACTGGTGCAGCCCTCCACAACCCCAGTGCCAGTTCCTGTGCCAGTGCCACTACCTGGACCCTCCTCCAAGTGGCTACCAGCTATGGAGGAGATCCCAGAGAACTATGAGGAGGACGATTTTGACTCTGTGCTGAGCCACCTTCAGGGCAAGCGCAGTGACAGCCGTCATGAGCTGGTGGACGCTAGTGAGTTGGTAGCTGAGATCAACAAACTGTTACAGGATGTCCGGCAAAGCTAGACTCCTTGTTTTCTTATCCTCATTATTTATTAACCACCCACTTATTTCTTCCTTTTATGCAGAATAAAGGTGGTAGCGTGGGTGGTAAAAAAGGACAAACAAGTATCTGAAATAACTAAGACAAAAAGTAAGACCTGCAATAGTCGTTAAAGTTGCATTTCTAAAGTAATAACTGTGTTTTGTGAATGCTAAATATCCAAAAAAAAGTTTGTTAATTGCTGTTTTGGTACACAATGTACACTATGTGACTGTATTTATCTTTGTATTTTAAAAATACATTTGTATACTTATATTTATAAAAAAAAGTGTATATAAACTTAAGGAAAAGTCTATTTTTATATTTTGAATGCATGTTAAGTACAAAAAAATCAAAACTTTGACATGCGGTTGACATTCTACATATTTAAATTGTCTTTTGTATCGTGATTCTTTTTCATTTGTCTCTTATGATATGTATACATGAACATATTAATGAATTAATAGACACTTGTCTTTGTGAAATTATTGTGGGGATGGTAATGGTACACAAATAAAATAATAATACACAAACATTATTTGGGGTCCATAGTTTATATTTGTGTTTTGGTTGCAGTCATACTGTATCTTGTGTACATTTATTATGTTTATAATAATAGGAAATAAAGGATCTGTTGTGCAGTATTCAAATGCTGCACAACAATGCTGTCCTCCATAACATACATATTTACATACAGTACCAAACCAATAGTTCAATATACTATCAATGAAGACAAAATGCTGTTCTCTTAAATATCAAAATACTGATTTGAACACATTTAACCTGAAAGAAACTTTTTCAAGCACACACTCATTAGCTGCTGTGCTTTGCTGGTTTGGTCAGACAGTTTGTCAAAAATCAAAAAAAAAAAAAAACATTAGACCCAAGTCTCACTCTTCACATGAGAAAATGTGGCGCTTTTCATTGTTTGCAATTAGTTTGGCACTACCCTGCTCATGAGAAGGCTTTGAAGTAATTGTGCTTGCACTACATGTCTTGGTGCAATCAGAATTATTGTGTCAGTTTAGAAAAACACAGAGATTTCAGTAATCAGTCCCTGAGCCACTCGAATCCTTGAAACAAAAGAAAGGGAGGAGACAGGGAAAAGGGAGTTTCATGGAGGACTCGGGGTTCGATGAAGACGTGTCTCTCTTCTGATACCTTAACAGCTAGATAATCGGTGACACCTAGAGGTTCACAGTGTGCACTGTTAACCAATGACTCCCACACCCAGCTCTTGCCACAGCATTACAACCTCTGCCATTTTAAACAGCAGCAACAAGACCTCATGTGGAACCCAAAAAGGAGACAGATAAAGCAAGCAACCACACAGAGCCCCCTGGTGGATCAGTGGTCACACTACAGCTTTCTGAGGAAATCGCTGCAGGGTGGATGCAATGCACAGCTTCTTCTTTAGCCATTTATTTTCCAGAGTGAAAGAGAAAAAACATGAATGACAAAGAAGACAAAAGCAGGATGCATGAACTTAAAAACAACAACAACAAGGTTTAATCTTGGCTATGGACAAAAGGTCTGTTATGTATTTAATTTCTAAATGCAGCTTTTATTTTACTTACGATTTATGATCCATCCAGTTCAACACGGGAACATAGAAAGATGGGTATCAGCTAGTGCCATCACTGTTTTTATCAGCCAGTCATTGAAGTAACTTACACTTTCAAACATTTGAGTAAACAGTCGCTGATGAAACCAAGAGAATCTAGTGGTGCATCCTGTCAGTGCCAAATCTAATACGCAGGTGAACATATCTTTAACAAGTTACCAATCATTATAGATAATTTAACTTGAGACAGACACATGTAAGGCTGGGTTCAGCCTTAGAGTGGGGTAAGGAGCTCTGATACACAGGAGGAGCTCAGAGTAGAACCACTGCTCCTCTACGTTGAGAGGAGTCAGTTGAGGTGGTTCTGGCATCTGGTAAGGATGGCTCCTGGACGCCGTTAGAGGTGTTCCAGGCATGTCTCACCAGAAGGAGGCCTCAGGGCTGGCCCAGGACAAGATGGAGGGATTATATCTCTCGTCTGGCTTGGGAGTGCCTGGGGGTTCCTCCAGAGGAGCTGGTGGAAGTGGCCAGAGAGAAGGCTGTCTGGACTTCCCTGCTGAGGCTGCTGCCCCTGCGACCTGGACTCAGATAACCAGTAGAAGATGAGATTGTACATGTCAATTCATCTTTTGAATGATTTTCACTTCATAGTTCTTAACCAGTCTTGTTTTGTTCGTTCCATTCCACTACAATAGTGACATATTTTCAGTACACTACATACATTTACCAGACCTCACTTGTCACTTACATATCCAACCATGAGTATAAAGGGAAGTTATAGGTGGGGATTTAATGGATTTAGAGCTGATAACTTGATGCCACATCACGTCTTTGTAGCAAAGAGTGCTTTTTGCTTCCTATTGTAATATTTTTGTAATGTTTTCTGGTATACATATACTATTGTTGAAGTACTTCATAGATTACAATAATGTTACTGTGGACCATCCCTCTATTTTCACTTCTGTTTCCAACTCTCACAAAGCAATACAACCGTCTTTTGTTGTCAAGACACTATGCTCCTGTTTTCATTGTAGTACCAGAAGATGATTTTTCACTTGGATTATGGTGCCAACAATAGCTGTTATGTGTATAAATGTGTGTATGTGTGCAAGTGTGTGGGTGTGTGCATTTCTTTCTGTGAGTCTGAAGTAAATGTAGCTGCAGTGTAGTGTGACAGAAAGCTTATAGCCACAGTGGGAGGTGAGCTGTCCGCAAATGCACACAAACAAACACACACACTTTGTGATGAGAAGAGCTGGCAGTGGTTAGATAATGGACCTCCAGCTGAACAATAGCTGCTGTGTATTTCTGTGTGCAAATATCTCTATGTGGATATGTGTGTCTTTATCTTTTTGTGTTCTCCATTCTGTGTGCTGGCATTTTTAACTTCTCAATAGTTTTTTGGAGCAGATTTAGTGTAATGACGTATTTGAGTACACTGACACTTGCACCAGGGTGTTGGTGAATCTGAATCTGTGTGTGTGTGTGTGTGTGTGTGTGTGTGTGTGTGTGTGTGTGTGTGTGTGTGTGTGCGTGTGTGTGTGTGTGTGTGTAAAGTGAAAACAGTAAACAGTAAAATGGATATTACATGTGTGTTTTTCTGCGTATTTTAGGGTTCAGTAACATAGTGCAAGACTTTGCTGGCCAACATGGATACTGCAAGTAGCCTGCATGACAGTTAATACTGTATATACTGTATAGATCTCCCTCAAGCTTGGTTTTTCTGCCAGGGGCACGGGAGCTTGAGGGTTCTGCGCACTTCAAAAAAAAGCTTAGTTTATACTCCCACAAAGGATCTGCAGAGCTTAAATCTAGGGCTACACCACTGTAAGCATTTAGGCTTAGGGGTGCTCATACTTCCTTGGCTGGCGTGTTACTTTTATGATCACGTCAAAATGATCTACCGCCAAAAAAGAAAGAAAAAACGAAGCGTCAAATGTTTGGACACACGTCTTGTTCAATTCAGTGAGAACGTGTGTCCAAACTTTTGACTGGTAGTGTATGCATATGTACAAACACTATGTCCACATTTATGGGCACATACCTTACCCTGATGACTTCCACTGCATTGGTTTCTTACATGCTCCTGCACTTCCACTAATTTTTATACCGGAAGGCTAACTGCTTAGTTCGCTCAAGTTTTGAAGCAACTTGCATGTTTTCACCACAATTTTGTTGATTACAATTGATGTATTGGGCATCCCGATTTAAGCTAAACTTCTGCTCTGTTGTGCCAGCATTGTTCTGTAATTACACAGCTAAAACACAACTAGTCTGTAGCTAGTGGGCTGTGTTGAGTTCCTCTGTTTACTTCAAACAATGGTGATTGGAAATGAGGTTCATGTTAAAGTTAGTAACATCTTATGAGCACCTCAGCAAAAATGTTGTCATTACTCATTAGCCTGGAAAAGGGGACAAAACCGTCCCTAAAGAGTTTGGAATCAACAATCCACCTGTTTCTAAGCACCTAAAGGCCCTCTCACATTAACTAATGTCAATATCAATCAGTACGTTTCCTGTACGTGAAAAAAAAAAAAGAATTATTGCCTTAATGGGACTATAGGAAAACTTAAGTGCAGGAGTTCTCATTATTTTAGACACCCAGATAATGCGAGTGGAATTCGATTTTCTCCGGCATGTATACGATGAATTGCATTTTTCCATCGGATAATGCGTGTGCGCATGCTCCACAACCGCTGCGCTGGCGTGTGACCCCGGAACAAAAACATCCAAGAAAGCCGGTCACAGTAGAAGAAGAACCGTCTGAGGGATAGCACATATCTTACCTGCACCAGAATTAATGTGCACATTACGTGCAGGATTAAAAAATGATATATTAACTGTCTGGTTGTTGTTTGAAATGCCGGTCTGCCGCATGAACGACTCCTGTTTATTATATCACATAATAAGGCCAGCCGCTGCTGAAAAGACACATATTGCCACCTAGTGTGGAGGAGGAGAACAGTTATTCGATTTTCCTGCGCTGCATGTAAACTGGGACAAGGACTGTAGAAAGGCGAATTTAAACGCACTGAATGAGTCCACCATCCAAGAGAACACTGGACAACCTCTCCAAAAAGACCATTTTTGTCTGTCTGTAGTGTGCTGAACATCATGTGGACAAGCCAGAAGGCTTGGGAAAATGTTTTGTGGAGAGATGAGACCCAAGTAGAATTGTCTGTCAAATTGTCTGTTATTTAACAGATTATTAACAAATTCCCTTAACAATATCTTACAACTGGGACTGTCTTTGTGACCAGATTTTTCTTTTTTTACAGGCTATTTGCACAATAATCTGCTTTTTTGCACTGCCTATCTTGCAGTAATTACCCCAATGCCCACATTTACTGATCCTAGCAATTTATATTATATTCCATTTTTTTTTAGCATTTTTTTTCCTGTCCACACTGTATATACTGACTGTCAGAGTCCCCAAAATGCTTGTATATTTTGTATTTTGTATTTTGTCATTCTTTCAAATGACTGTCTTTTATTGTTTCTTGTATATATCTTGCCACCTTATTCTGCACTACTGTGACAAATTAATTTCTCATACGTGGGAAAAATAAATGTTGTCTTATGTCTTTTAGTAGCTATAATTTTTTTTTTTACTATGAGATCAATACTTGCACATTCTGTAAGTATGACCTTAGGCTACCCCAACGTTTGGGAAATAAGGAAGTGGTTGGTGCAGAAATAACACTGTGGAAAGTAGGCAAAATATGAAGTGTTGCCTTAGTAATTGTTTTTATCTTGTGAAAACCAGTAATAAACCCTAGTGTTAAATGTAAATAATCCTGAATGAAGCAAAAGAAGAGAGCAAGCAGAAACAAATTAGATGAACTGGATAAAAACACAGGTGTGTTGAACAGCAAATTTAGCTTTAAAGTCCTGCCAGATGGTTCTCTCAACAAGAACAAAGTTATAATTATGAAGTGAGCAGGTAGCCAAGATGTTAACAAAAGTAATACAAAATACAAAATATCCTCCTGAAACCCGGTGTCCTCATATGGGGACAGTAGGCTTTAGGTTTCTGCTTCATTTACTGTAGACCTGTTGTCCTCATAAGGAAACACTTTATCTGCCACGTCCTGGTAGTGAAGGGTCAATACACTTGTTCATTTATTCTTATTAACTTTTCTAGTTGGATATGACATGAAAATGTAACAAATTCACAAGTACTCATTTGAGGAAGTTGGGATTTCATTGTTTACAATTATGCTTTTGCATTAACATAAACAGTTTTATATTTTGGTTCACATTTAAATTTTAATATACAGTGAAATAATCCCTGGGCCCACATGATTTGTTTCAAAAACTACTTCCAGTTCAAAGATGATGCTTATTTTTTATTGTTCTTAGGTCCTACTGATCCCAAATACCTACAGATCTTAATCTAATCTTGGCAAATGAGGAGGAAGTGGTTACTATTACTAATAGAAAGGGTTGTTAAAGACATTTAGTGTATGTCTGTGAGTACTTGGATGTGAGTTTGAAGCAGTAATTTGCATTTTTATAAAGATACCCACAAACTGCAATTCTGTATTAAAAGGAGTGTTGTTTGTGCCACAGTCATTATTTGACTAGTATTTGGTCATTCTCTCTTCCTCTCTCTTTGCCTTTTTTTTTTTGCCTTTGCATTAATCACAGCTTTTTCCACACCACTTGGTGGAGCTCTTCCATTACCTCAGAACATTTCCTCAGCGTCTGCTTCCTTCCCTCCCTGTGGATGTGGCTGCCAGCTCTCTGACAAAAGCAGCAAATGGATCAGTGGCAGAATAACAAAAGGATGGATATGATCCCTCGATATTCGCTCTTTTTCCAAGTCTAGCCTCCTTTCCAACTGGCACCAGCATGTGTCTCATAGCTGGCACAAGTCTTGCTCCGATTTAGCTGGATTACACTTACACCTGGTGTTTAAATGCATCTCCAGCATACATACTTAAATTGGATTTTTCTTCCCCTCCAAAGCCTTACCAGATTGCTGCATACATCTGTTGTCATTTTCCCTTTTTACCCAACAGCAATGCAGAAATCATTCGTTCAAACTGTGAGCTACAGTTTTTACATCTCCTCTGCACCGAGTTCACCGACAGGTAAAACTGTTTTGGCACAGCACTCAGTCAAGTTACTGTGTAACAGTTATTACATGTTAATATAAACTGAAATAACATCTTTAAAGCCTCGCAATGACACAATAATTCATGTGTAGACCATTGTTCTTGTTATTATTGCATAATAACAAGAACAATGGTCTACATTTTTTCTGTCTGATATGAACTAATCTTTTTAATCAGGCTCTCCCTGCCTGGTTCACACTTATCACCTTCAAATTGTGGTGATCTGTGCTCAAGGACTATCCACGTTTTTACAATTAACATATTAACATCATAATTTAAGACACATGACCTGATGGATACAAGTCTAGGCCACCAATACTCTATTAACAATGAAAATGGAGCGGGTGAGGATTAGTCAGTGTCAAAATTCCATGATCTCAGATCATCCCCAGAATGAACTTCTAAGAGGTTGCCTCAGGCAGCAAGAGTGAGACGACAAGAGTGTGATAAAGAGGAAGTTACACTGTGGAAGACCTAGCCACTCTGTGGGTCTTATCTTCTGCAATAAGTAAAAGGTACCACAGCTGAATGGAGAATCACATGATACCCCATCATCAGACATAACAGCAGCATCCACTAAAAATAAAATAAGTATTGAACACCTTTTCAATTTTTCATTTTTTCATGGTAAACATGTTTCTAAAGGTGCTATTGACTTGAAATAAGTTCAGAAATTAAGTTATATGTAATAATGTAAAATAGCAGAGGGAAAAAATATTGAACACACGCAGAAAGGGAGGTGGAAAAAGGCATGGAATGCCAAGACACCAGCTGAAATCTATCAGTGGTCAGAAAGCCATCCTGCCCCTTGTCAGTGCAAATGAATATCAGCTGGTTCAGTCCAAACTGACGGCCGATATAAATGTGTGTCATTACCAAGGTGTCACACAAGGAACATTTCAAGATGGGTAAAAGCAAAGAACTCTCTCAAGACCTACACAACCTTATCATTGTAAAAAATTCTGATGGCATTGGTTACAGGAGAATTTATACACTCCTGAACGTTCCAGTGAGCACTGTTGGGGCCATAATCCAGACAGTGGGAACACCATGGTGTGGGGCTGTTTTTCTGCATTTCTGGCAAACTTCATATAATTGAAGGGAGAACGAATGGAAGAATGTACTGAGACATTCTTGAGAAATATTTGCTGCCATCTACCAGAATAATGAAGATGAAACGAGGGTGGACATTTCAGCAAGACAATGGTCCCAAACACAGAGCCAAGGAAACTCTCAACTGGCTTCAGAGAAACAAAATAAAGCTGCTAGAATGGCCCAGCCAATCACCTGAATCACCTGAAAATTGGAAAGAACTAAAAATCAGAGTTCACAGAAGAGGCCTGTGGAACCTTCAAGATTTAAAGACTGTTCGGGTGGAAGAATGGGGCAAAATCACATCTGAGCAATACATGTGACTAGTTTCTCCATACAGGAGGCATCTTGAAGCTTCATTACCAACAAAGGCTTTTGTACAAAGTATTAAATAAATATCAGTAAGCGTGGTCAATACTTTATGCCTCTGTTATTTTACATCATTACACATAACTTAATTTCTGAGCTTATTTGTTTTGGTTTCTTTCTATGTATGGATTACTTGGGTTGTCAATAGCACCTTTAGAAATATGTTTACTATGAAAAATTGTGATGTGTTCAATACTTATTTTATCCGCTGTATACGTACTATATATGTATGTATTAAGTGAAACCCTCAAGTCTACTCTCAGCCCTGGCTACTATGCTGAAGACTGGCAATAGCTCTTGGTTCCAGTCAGAGCCAGATAATAACAATATTATATTTCTACCAGTAAAACCCCACAAGGGTACTAACACTTCTAAAGTCTGGTGTACGCACAAAATTGTAATCCTAAAAACATAAGAGCAAGGTTTTTCAGGCAATGACCAGCAGATCTCAATTGCAAGGAGACTCATAACGTCATCATGTGAATTTGAATGTGTGAATTCACATGATTGATACCTCTTGTAATGTTCTACATCAGGGTATGATGCAAGCAGATACCACGAATAAACTATGACAGTCCTTCAACATTTTGGTGGCAGAATGATGACAGGAGGAACTGCTACCTAATCTAGCTCATATGAGGGAACCCATATGCTTGGCACCAACCAGATTGTTGTCAGAACTGATGACTAAGCCTCTGTGGGCAAATGTTTTGGAGTTTCTGATGTAGCCAGCTGATATCTTGATAGACTTCCTGTTCTATGCCCTGGTCATTGTTAACATTTCACAAGTAAATAGAGTTGGACATGAGAGACAGCTACCATACATAATTATTTCAGACTACACTCACTGAACAGTTTTTGCTTCAAAAACAGAACATGGTCATTTGATTGTCATCAATATCAGACCAGGCTGTTCTGTCTCTTTTGCGTTCCTGTTTACCTGCATGCAGCCAAATCCCACTCAAACATGAATGTCCATCACAACAAAGAAGATCATGCACAATGCGAAATGCTTTGAGTGCCAATAAGTTGTTTGTAGCTGTTATATTCTGTGTATTCACATGCAGATGTTCATAAGATACAATAGGTATTCAACATTGTTGTGTTGAACTGGAACACACTGTTCGCTGTCTCAGATGAACACAGATCTGTAAAAAGCGACACATATGACACATTTGTATTGTGTGACCGACAGATAGAGCCCCTTTCACACTGCATGACAATCCCACGTTGTCCTGGGTCGTCACGGCCTTTTTGGCAGTGTGAAAGTTGCCCCAGAATTTTTCTGGGGTGAAATGACCCTGCAAGTGACCCGGGCATTTAGCAGCTTGGCTCGCCTGCAGTATGAAATTACCCGTTGGCATTTCTGTTGCGTTCTGATTTTGTCACTGGGCAGCCTGTCAGGCTGTCATTGTGGAAGCTCCAGAGCTGCGAGAGCTGCTCACTCAAAACAGAACAAAGTTTTGGTCCACTCCCGTGAGATCAGTCTTCTTGCCCAGTAAACATGTCCAGTTGGGGCTGATACGAGCCTCACTTGGGTTAGTTGGGTTTTGGCTGGGCATATATATATATATATATATATATATATATATATATTGCTATACAAACTGTATATAAACACAGTCGCACATGCATCGGGGAAGTTTCCCGAACATGACGTAGGACTAATTCACATATGCTCTTCCATAAATGATTGTGCAACAACACAATTCATTTGTTTGATTGAAAAAAAAAAACAAAATTCTCTGCCCTTCAAAGATCGGTCTTTAAGGATTTCTCACTTTTTGAGCGCTGTACTGGAGTGCTAGTGCTGGGAGTGCTAACAGATGGGTAGTTAGCCTTCTGAGATGAGCTACAGGTGAAAGATATGTCATATTGGCCAAAACCAATGTAAACTTGTCAGCTAAGATGGCGGCCTGTTGCAAGGTGAACACTTTCTGTTTATTGAGGTATGTCATTGTGCGCTCAGGTACACAATTTTTAAACTCCTCAATTAACAGCAATTCTCTTAATGTAGCCGCGTCACTCATTTTATATGCTGAATGCCATTGGTCAAAGAGCACACCACCACTGGTCTTTTCTCAAAAAATTTCACGATTTCCATCTCTAGCTTTTTCAGGCGAAACTGAAACTCTCTTTCTTCCTCCTTCTCCCATAGCAGACCAGCAAGAGGCACCTTCAACTATGTGTCCAGTCTGAAGTCAGGAGAGGACTCCACGGACATGGGGTCAACAGTCGGCTCTGCCAGTGAAGATGCTGGGGAAATGTTGCTTCCCTGGTTTCCTTAAGAACCCCCCCCCCCCCCCCCCCCCCCCCCCCCTTTGCCACCAAGACGTCTATAAGGCATCCAGAATGGTACTTCTGTTGAAGATGTTTAGGTCATTGAGTCATCTGTGGTCCCCCTCAGGTTACTGGCTGTTTTCCTTATGTCCAGAGATGGGTTTAAGACCATTTAAGACCCAGCTGATGTGATTCTGCTGCAACTGGTTCTTAAACTTCCTCTTGTAAACAGCTTCCCCTTTCTGATCCTCCACAGATCTCTCTGCCCAAACTTCCTTTCCTAAACTGAATTTAAATGTGAATCGGTAAATCAAGAAAGTTCATATTGAAGGAACCAATACAACAGTGACAAAAATGCAAATGCATATAGAAAACTAAACTAAAATAAAACTAAAACAAAAATATAAATTTCTGATGTAGAAGGTTAATATTTACTACACACAAAAATGATTTTTAAATTATTCATTTTTACTGCGCCAATTCACAATACAGAACCCAACTGTGTATAAACTGCAGTCCAGCAGAAAATAGGGGTCACAATGTCTCTCCTCTGTTCGAGTTCATCCACTCCAAAATTATTTTGCTTTTCTCTCCTCCGCATGATCTTCATTCTCTCCTTCATGCTGTAAATCCACCATCCTTTACACCATGCGTGATTAACTCAAGCAGAGTTGATTGCTTCTAATTACTCCATGTGCTGATTAGACTTGACAGACAGTGGAGCACATGCATTGATGCACACAACATTTACACCTGCACACTGCTGCAATATACAACTTCACACAACGTCTTATACTTGTGATGACTTCCCAAAGCCAAATCTACATCCTAGATCTAAACTTTAAATGTAATAATCTCTAAAGAGGATCAATTAACAGAATGCATATACTAGTTTGCCCTGAATGACGTAAGCCATGGGATGACATGTTTAGCCTCATGTCTTCATTCCGTAACATGTGGTAGGTGATGGCCAGCAATCTATGTGACATAGTTGACGGACTATTGTCAAACTTTCCAGGGAATCCATCCTTCCTACTTTGGATGGTATAGTTGTCCTATCTAGAAAACTGGGTGACTTTCAGTCTTCTAAAACTCTGGCAATCCAGAGTTGTGGCCAGGGGCCTGAGTTATAGTCATATGTACTTTTCTACAGCTTCTCTTGAACCATCTCTCACAATTACCCAAACCCCATAGAGGTTCTGTTTTTTTTATGATTTTTTCTGTGGCAACACGAGGGATAATTTACTCAGTTATGTCTCAAAACTCTTTTCTCTTTTGTATACAACCGACAACGCCACCTTGGGTTAGGGCCCAAGGACCCGTATTAAAGGTCAATTACCAACGATTACAAAAGGACACAGGTTCGTTCAATCAGGGAGAATAGGAGACGGAGTTCAATTATCACATACAAAAACTTTATTTTTGGCACTCTAAAATAAACAAGGCATGGGACAAAATGAAAATAATAAAAAAACGGAGCCAACTGAGAAAAAGGATACGAGCTGGGGCTTACCGGCTGGAGGAGGAACCAACATGGGGAGTGACGTCCACAATAAAAATGAAAAGGGGGGCACCCCACTCACACAACCAAAAAAACGTGAGGAGCGCACAAAATAAGCAGGGACCACCACACACACACACACAGGGGACCAACACCACCCGGGGAAGAACCACCACCACCGTCCACCTCCAGCTCTAGGGAAAATAAAGCACAGTCAACAGGGCTCACAATTAAAGGAAAACAAACAATATCCCACAATATAAACGAATTAAAGAATAATCAATTAATACACTAAGGAATAATACAATTAGATTAATCAAAAATCAAATTAACAAACAGATTAAAAAGTCTCTGGCCAGAGCTATCTACTCAACAGTAATCGTAACTAATCCATTTCTGACAAGTAACTGAGGGCTGAAATTAAGAAGTTTTCCCCCCAAATAGAACGTAAATAATTACAATAAACTCCCAAAATGACACCTTACTCAAGCAAAGCAAACCACTTAACCACAAAAATAAATAACCACAATAAACTTTACTATTAATCAGAAAAAGAAACAAAATATAAATAAATGAATAAACAAAATTACACCACACCTTGAGAATTACATTTAAAACGCACACACCCGCAAACACTCACACACGCACGCAATCCAAACTAGGGGCTGGGGGTCCGGACTGGGCTCGTAATGTCCAGCACAAGCGGTAGCCACACACCCACGAACGCGCACCGCCACACGTGCAATAGCAGCAAAAAAACCCGGGCCAGCAGCGCGAAGCAGGCCGACCCAAAACGGCCGTCAAGAACCCAAAGTCAGGAGCAGCGAAATAACAGGAGCAGCGAAATAACAGGAACAACGAAGTAGCAGTAGCAAGGTAGCAGTAGCGAAGTGGCGAGGCAGCCGTGGCTAATCAGCCGGAATTATTCAGTACCAGTCTTACTCTGCTTGGCGTCCAAACTACCGGCCTTTTATCCGGTCGGTTTCGGTCTCTACCAAAAAGGGAGAGGGGTGAAGAGGGTCGACGTAGCGGCGAGGGACAGCCACCACAACACCAACAACCCGCACTGTTAGAGGGAGAGGAGTGGAGAAAGGAGGAGGCTCAACACCTGGCCAAGACAATTAGCAGCAGCACACCGCAACTCACCTAAACGCAAGTGATAGCGACCCCAGTGCCCTGCCAGGACCGCGTCAAGGATGCCGGATCTATCGGAAAGGTTATGTTTGAATTAACTGACACTAACAAGTGTGCACTTTTACCGGCATGCTGATGCGTGCCTACCTGTCCGATGCGGTGAGCAGCGGGGACAACCTGGAAGTGGGCGGGCCGACGAGGCAGGAAGCGAGAGGACAGGGGGAGAAACCTCTCCTACTTTTATCCTCTCTGTGTGACTAATGATTGGCCAGAGAGGGCAGGGTGAACCAGAAGTATTCAAGACAGTGGTGCCTCATACCACTACAATCCATCCCCCCCATTTTCATCGTTGACCCAACGATGCTGAAAAAAAAATCGACTCTAAGACCATGGTCTAAAGAAAGCAGACACAGAATTAGACTGAGCGGCTGAGGGCACGGCCTGGGCCGCCTCATTGGCAGGCCTGGGTAAATGATGGGGGTTTGAGTGTTGGCCAGCTGTAGATCGGGCCGTCCGTCGCCCAACAGGTTCACTCCTTGAAGGGGGACCTGCTAAGGACGTAGCCCTGACAGAAGACGGACACACCATCTGATGGGCAGGCAGTGTCAGGGGTAATGGTGCCATAAGTGGCACAAAAGTGTCATTGCTCCCAGAAGCAGGAGCGGCCAGAAGGGCCGAAGAAGCAGAGGACAACGGGACTGTCGAGTCAACAGGGATTGCAGATGCAGAGGCTGGTTGGACTGCACCAGCAGGATAACCCGCTGGCAGGGGAACAATGTCCCCTACCACAGCCATCAAGTCCTCGTCATCAGATGAACTCTCAGACGCTGCAGGCCGATCAAGTGAGATGCAAGGGGGAACAGGATCGTCACCTGAAGCAGCCATCCCAACTATGGCTTTAAGCAGTGTTCGATGTACCCGTCTGACCTTTACAAGGTCGTCCTCGGGTGCAACGGTATACACCGCACCATTGCCGTGGGGAGCTTTAATCACCCGATACACCACAGGTTTCCACCTGTCCTGGATCTTATGACGCCCCTTCCAGCCAAACTCCTTCAACCGAACTGCCTGGCCCACCACCAGCGGCTCTGACCGGACAGACTGATCATGATTTTCCTTCCGACGTTGGGCTACCTCCCTTAGCCTGTCCCGTACGCCTTCAAAAGCCAAGTGTAGCCGGGTCTGATGCTCCTGCACCCAATCATTTACTGTCCCCTCAACGGGGTCCTGCACCCTTCCCAGCAAGAAGTCGACAGGGAGCCTTGCCTCACGACCAAACATGAGGAAAAACGGAGACTCCCCAGTGGACTGATGCGGTGTGGTGTTGTAAGCGTACAATATCTGAGGTAAACAAGAGTGCCATTCACGCTTTCGAGAGCAAGGCAAAGTGCGGAGCAAATCATGAAGAGTGCGATTGAAACGCTCGCACTGACCGTTACCTGCAGGGTGGTACGGTGTAGTACGAGATTTTTCAATGTTGTAAAGACCACACAACTGCTGAATGAGTGCACTTTCAAAATTCCGACCCTGATCAGAATGAATGCGTGCTGGGACACCAAACTTTGAAAACCACTCTGTGACGAGCACCTGCGCCACTGTAGAGGCATGCTGGTCACGAGTGGGAATGGCAAGAGTGTATTTACTGAAAACATCAGTCAACACAAGGACGTTCTCCAGCCCATTATGGGTTGGTTCAAGCACAGTGAAATCCATCGCCAAGATTTCATTAGGCTCTGCAGCAAGCAAATGTCCCATAAAGCTACGAACCGGCGGCCCCGAGTCCTTAGCCACTTGGCACCGCTCACAAGTATGACACCAACGCCTCACGTCTGACGACATCCCCGGCCAATAACACCGCTGTCTAAGTACCTCCAAAGTCCTACCCACCCCCTGGTGGCCGTGATTTTGATGAACCTCCATGAGGACTTTATCCTTTAAAACAGCTGGCACAAGCACCTGGAGAACTGCTTCTCCTCCATCAGAGCGAGAGACTTGTCTGTACACCACCCCAGCCTGCTCAATCAAACGGCCCCACTGCTTAAGGAGCACCGAAGCTGGTGGGGACAACTGCTTGCGTTCCTTGTAGCTCGGATATCGTTTATGCTGCCAAAACACAAGGACTTCCCGGATCACCGGGTCGGCTCGCTGGAGTTCCCCGATGTCAGCAGGCAGATGCTGAGGCAAAGCCTGGACAGCAGCCTGATGTGCTACAGGCTCTCGAACCTGGAGAGCTTGTTTCAAGGGTGGTGGAAGCTGTGTCCCAGAGATGATCGTTTCAAGATCCACAGATCTGGATGGATGCAACCGAGACAGAGCATCTGCATTTGTGTTACTCCTGCCGGAGCGGTAACGGATCTCAAAATCAAATGACGCAAGTTGGGCTGCCCAACGCTGCTCGAGGGCTCCAAGTTTAGCCGACGAGAGGTGGGTAAGCGGATTATTGTCTGTAAAGACAATACATTTGTGGCCAAGCAAGTACTCACGAAATTTGTCTGACATAGCCCATTTTAGTGCCAGGAACTCGAGCTTCATAGAGCTATAGTTTGCTGGGTTGCGTTCAGTTGGCCTCAGACTTCGGCTGGCAAAGGCTATGGGCCGAACTTTTCCTCCCTGCTCTTGTGAGAGCACAGCGCCCAGACCCCCATGGCTGGCGTCGACTTCCAAGACAAACGGAAGGGAGAAGTCAGCGTATGCCAATACGGGTGCAGTGGTGAGCTTAGATTTTAAAGCTTCAAAGCTCTGCTGATGTTCTCTAGTCCACTTCTCCAAAACCTGCCGCTCAGACCATCGGGACTTTGATGCCACCAGCTCCGCAACAAGGCGATGTAAAGGGGCAGCCAACTTGGCGAAGCCCTCCACAAAGCGCCGATAGTAGCTCGCAAACCCAAGAAAGGACCGCAGCTCCAAGATGGTGATGGGAGGCTGCCAGTCGGCTACCACTGCGACCTTGCTGGGGTCGGTGGAAACACCTTCGGCCGAAATGATGTGGCCCAAGTAACGCACCTCTTGTTGGAAAAACGCACATTTAGACAACTTCGCCTTCAGACCTTCATGCTGTAACCGCTGCAGCACCAGTTCCAACCTCTCCAGATGTTGATGAAAGGTGGAGGAGAAGACCACAATGTCGTCCAGATACAAGAGCAACGACTGACACTGCTGATCCCCAAAAACCCGTTGCATGAGTCGTTGGAACGTGCTGGGTGCATTACACAACCCGAAAGGCATGCGGTTCCATTCAAAAAGCCCGAAAGGAGTACAAAATGCGGTCTTGGGCCGGTCGGCCTCTGCCACCGCAACCTGATGGTACCCACTGGCTAAATCCATAGTGGAAAACCAGCGGGCTCCAGTGAGTGCATCCAGCGATTCCTCAATCCGAGGGAGAGGAAATGCGTCTTTTCTCGTTCTGCTGTTAAGTTGCCTGTAGTCTACGCACAAACGCAGACTTCCATCCTTCTTTTTAACTAGCACAATTGGTGAAGCAAACGGACTGCAGCTCTCCCGGATGACCTGCGCACCAAGCAGCTGGTTAATGTGCTCTCTGACCGTTTCATATTCCGATGGCGGAATACGCCGGTAGCGCTGACGGACTGGAGTTTCATCAAGAAGTGGGATTTCATGTGTTACCAGGTTGGTGTAACCCAGGTCACTGTCATGAGAAGAGAATACAGAAGCGTATTTCCACAGAAGAAGTCGAGCCTCTTTCTGCTCCTCAACGGACAAAGCAGACAAATCAACTGCATCAATTTGATCTCGCAGTGTAGGAGTCACAGCCTGGGACGCAACCGTAGCCAGGTAAGATGGAACTTCCTTAATCCCAGAAGGTGAGCTCACCACACAAACCTCACGTAAAGCGCCAACTTCTGTACGAGGGTAAAGCAACACATCAGAAGTGCCCACATTAACGACAGGTATGTACACAGTCCCTCTCTCAACTCGAACCAGTGCTGGAGATGTCAGCAGCCCAGCGGGGAGGCCCTGCTCAGAAGGTTCAAAGAGAACAGTAACCCCAGAATACTGGGTAGAACAAGTGGCTGGAACAAACTGCATAGTGCCACCAGCAATGCGGCAAGCTTTCTTGCCTCGCAGTTTGACTTTACCAATTACATCAGGAGGTGAAGTCAGAGAAGCTTGATGGCATCTCTGCAATGCCTGCACCACAGACTTTGGTGCTTCTGTGACAATGGGCAGATCGAACAGGGCGGAGCCATGTTGCCCAAACAAAGTGCTATAGCACCTACGCAAGATGTTCATCCCTAAGACACCTGGGGCAGGAGGAGATGCATCAGCTGGAGGATCCTTGACAACCAATAGTCCACACCCTGGCAAAATCCTACCACAGAGCTCGACTTCAAGCTCCAAGTAACCAAGGTATGGAATGGGCAATCCATTGGCCGCCTGAAGCTGAAGCCAATGGCAAGACTGGAGTTTCTCTTGGCCCCAAATTGCAAAGTGTTGCCGAAAAAAGCTTTCTCTGACAGTGGACACCATGGACCCAGTGTCCACTAAGCACGGGACCTTTACTCCCCCCATAACCACATCTACATGTGGGCATGCACTGATTAGCTTAGTCTCTTCCCCACCCCTTAGTCTGACTGGTGAGCCATTGGCTGCTCCCCTCGAACTTTGGCTCCGCAGTTCGACGGGCGCTAGTTTCCCGAATGCTGAGCTGGATCCCGCTGCGAGGCTGGCCGCAAAGAAGCAGGCAATGTAGGTGGAGGAGGAGCACGCCCCCCTCTGCACTCCCTGGCAAAATGGCCAGGCTGTTGACACCGCCGGCAGATTACCGGACCACGGTAAGGAGGATGATTACGCTGCTGATTGATCTGCAGCTGAGCAAGAGTTTCGGTGAGGCTGTTGAGCTGTTCCTGTTGGAGCTTCAGCATTTGTTTCACCTCCTGCAACTCTGAAGCCTGGGGCAGGCTAACCAAAGGAAGAGCAGTCTGAACACCACACTGCAAACCCATCATTGAAGGGACTGAGTGGCTTCGGCCCCGCACACCCCCTGGCAATCCCTCTCGCTCCCACCTAATTGCCTCTGCCCTAACATCCAGCAAGGAGATGGTAGGCTGCCTGCGTGTGAGCTGTTTTAATTCGCGACGAAGGGAACCATCAATTACATTTTCAATAAACTGGTCACGCAACAAGACGTCTGCATTTAGCATCTCACTTGGAGCTCTTTGTTTTACCGCAGACATCAAACTCATCAACGCGAGGGAGAACTCTTGAAGAGTCTCTCCATCTTGCTGTCGCCTTGAGAAGAACGCCTCCTGTAGGGCAACATATGAGTTGGAACAACCATACAGCTCTCGCAACACCGCAATAACTTTAGCTGGATCAGATCTATCTGTGGCCGGGCGATATTTTATTTCTTCACGTGCCTCTCCCTCTAAATGGTCAAACAAAAAGAATGCTTGATCGAATGTGGACAGGTAGCGAGCCCTCATACAGGCTTGAGCCTCCTCAATCCACTCCTCTACCCCTATACCTGATGTACCCCTAAACACTGGGCACTTCCTATCTCGGGGCACGAGGACCAATCGCTCTGCTACACGAGCGGTGGAAGTAGATGGTGCTGGAAGAGGTTCAGCAGAAATGGAAGGTGCAGCACTAGGGCCAGGCACGGCAGCAGCCTGCTCCTGCTGCAACCTATCATTGTCTGCTCTCAATTGTGCCACCAAATCCCTCAATTCCTGTAGCTCTACCTCCATGTCTTTAAAGCTACAACTTAGCTGTGAACACTAATGCTGAGTCTACAAAGTTACAATACATTCGCTGCTGGTTTTTCTTAAACTGCCATTCATTCACACTCACAACTAACAAACTGAAAAGAAAACAGGAAAGAAAAAAAACATAGAACACACGTCTCCACCTCCACTGAATTGATCCTGCCGACAACGCCAAGTTTGTGGCAACACGAGGGATAATTTACTCAGTTATGTCTCAAAACTCTTTTCTCTTTTGTATACAACCGACAACGCCACCTTGGGTTAGGGCCCAAGGACCCGTATTAAAGGTCAATTACCAACGATTACAAAAGGACACAGGTTCGTTCAATCAGGGAGAATAGGAGACGGAGTTCAATTATCACATACAAAAACTTTATTTTTGGCACTCTAAAATAAACAAGGCATGGGACAAAATGAAAATAATAAAAAAACGGAGCCAACTGAGAAAAAGGATACGAGCTGGGGCTTACCGGCTGGAGGAGGAACCAACATGGGGAGTGACGTCCACAATAAAAATGAAAAGGGGGGCACCCCACTCACACAACCAAAAAAACGTGAGGAGCGCACAAAATAAGCAGGGACCACCACACACACACACACAGGGGACCAACACCACCCGGGGAAGAACCACCACCACCGTCCACCTCCAGCTCTAGGGAAAATAAAGCACAGTCAACAGGGCTCACAATTAAAGGAAAACAAACAATATCCCACAATATAAACGAATTAAAGAATAATCAATTAATACACTAAGGAATAATACAATTAGATTAATCAAAAATCAAATTAACAAACAGATTAAAAAGTCTCTGGCCAGAGCTATCTACTCAACAGTAATCGTAACTAATCCATTTCTGACAAGTAACTGAGGGCTGAAATTAAGAAGTTTTCCCCCCAAATAGAACGTAAATAATTACAATAAACTCCCAAAATGACACCTTACTCAAGCAAAGCAAACCACTTAACCACAAAAATAAATAACCACAATAAACTTTACTATTAATCAGAAAAAGAAACAAAATATAAATAAATGAATAAACAAAATTACACCACACCTTGAGAATTACATTTAAAACGCACACACCCGCAAACACTCACACACGCACGCAATCCAAACTAGGGGCTGGGGGTCCGGACTGGGCTCGTAATGTCCAGCACAAGCGGTAGCCACACACCCACGAACGCGCACCGCCACACGTGCAATAGCAGCAAAAAAACCCGGGCCAGCAGCGCGAAGCAGGCCGACCCAAAACGGCCGTCAAGAACCCAAAGTCAGGAGCAGCGAAATAACAGGAGCAGCGAAATAACAGGAACAACGAAGTAGCAGTAGCAAGGTAGCAGTAGCGAAGTGGCGAGGCAGCCGTGGCTAATCAGCCGGAATTATTCAGTACCAGTCTTACTCTGCTTGGCGTCCAAACTACCGGCCTTTTATCCGGTCGGTTTCGGTCTCTACCAAAAAGGGAGAGGGGTGAAGAGGGTCGACGTAGCGGCGAGGGACAGCCACCACAACACCAACAACCCGCACTGTTAGAGGGAGAGGAGTGGAGAAAGGAGGAGGCTCAACACCTGGCCAAGACAATTAGCAGCAGCACACCGCAACTCACCTAAACGCAAGTGATAGCGACCCCAGTGCCCTGCCAGGACCGCGTCAAGGATGCCGGATCTATCGGAAAGGTTATGTTTGAATTAACTGACACTAACAAGTGTGCACTTTTACCGGCATGCTGATGCGTGCCTACCTGTCCGATGCGGTGAGCAGCGGGGACAACCTGGAAGTGGGCGGGCCGACGAGGCAGGAAGCGAGAGGACAGGGGGAGAAACCTCTCCTACTTTTATCCTCTCTGTGTGACTAATGATTGGCCAGAGAGGGCAGGGTGAACCAGAAGTATTCAAGACAGTGGTGCCTCATACCACTACATTTCTAACTGAAAGGTGGTCTGCAGCATGATGATTATGTTAGTTTAATGAATCAACACTACTCAGCCACATTAATGATCATATTCCATAGTAATTATCACAGTTCTTGAAGCTTGGGTTTAGGAAGATTGGCAGCAGTCTAACTTATTTTTTAATCTAAAGCTAAACTAAGTAAAAACAGATTTGAAAGTGTTACGATTAGACTCAAACTCTCAGGAGGGAGCAAGTGGGTGAACCACAACAAACCTTTCGGTTTGCTGTGTTTTCCACTTTGAGTTTTTATTTTATTTTTTTTTTTTGTATTCTATTTGTGTTCTATTTAGTGCTTATGTGGTGAGGATTACTAGTACTGAAACTTAGGTTTTCTGCCATCACCACAGAGACCCAGCCACCACCACTTTGAGCTCTCTTCTGAAACATAACAATACAATTTAGTGGGAATCTAACATCTAAAACAGAATTACAAAAGCAGAATATTCACAAATTAACATAATTCTCAAAGTAAACTCCCTATGCAACCATATCATAACACAAGTTCAACAAAGCTACAATAAATCCATACAAAACTATAAATTAAAGACAGCACTAGCTGTTTAGGAATATCAAGAAGCGAAATACAAAACTGTTAATTATGGATAGTAAAGTAAATGAAACATCCCACATTCATCCATAAAGTAAGATGGGTAAAGGTTAACATGAAGTAACATTGACACCAGGGAATGCCTTGTTCAGGGTACCACGCCGACAGACAATACACAGGATGGGTACAGGGTATCAGTGAAGCAGACTGTAAAACGCTCTTTAATGAATCCCACCCAAGGGAAAACGGGGTTGAAAGACTCAGAGATCTGCAGGGAAAATGGATCCCAGAGGCAAACAGATTTGAAGTCAGATCAGTTAAAAAGACGACAAAGCATATATAAAGGACGGAGATGGGAAATATAGAGCAAAAAGTGAAAGCAAATAAGGAAGCTATTAACGAAGACCACACAAAAAGCAAAGGCAACGCAAGCTGTGTCAAACCTAAGGCAAAGCTAAATGCCAAAGCAAAAAGCGACGACAATGCAAGCTAAGGCAAAGCGAGCTAAGGGAATATTTGTCAGTTTCATCACAGTGTAGCTCCCACCATAGCTAGTAGGCCCCAACAATGCCTGTAGTAAATGTTAAAACGTCCCATTAAAGATATGCCAAGACGTATGGAAAGATACAATTGGCATAACAAAAGGAGGACGGTACATGTCCATAGACAGTATTAGGACTCAAGACAGGGGAGTCGTGGGAAATGGCACTCTCAAAACCAGGCTGTTGGGTGTGTCCAAAGTCTTAGCCAATAGGCTGAGAGGAGCTATGGAGCACATTCTCCGGCAGGTCTATGGTAGATAACATCTAGCTCATTCGGGACGTTTTGGATGTCTCCAGTTCATTGGGCGTAAACACTGGTTTGATCTCATCAGATCAAGAAAAGGCTTTTGACCGCATTAAACACAGCTTCCTCTGGAAGGTCGTGGAGAGGTTTGGGTTCACCGCTGGTCTCATAGCCAAGGTCAAGGTGTAGAACAGTGACACTGAGAGTGTGCTGAAGTTCAATGGTGGCTTGTGTGCTCCTTTTAGAGTGCATAGAGGCATCCAGCAGGGCTGTGCACTGTCCGGGATGCTCAATGCGCTCTCCCTAGAACCCCTCCTACAAAAGATCAGATCATCTGTTCGAGGCCTGTTTTTACCTGGTTTTAGCAGCAGTGTTGTTTTATCTTCTTATACTGACGATGTCGTTGTTTTAGTCAGGGATCAACAGGATATGTGTGTTTTAAATTCTGTAATATAGAAAATTTCTATTGTGTCGGCTGTGTGGGTGAATTGGAGAAAGAGGCCCTCGCTGTTGGCGAGTGGCATGAAGGCCTCCCTGTTCTCCCGTAAGGCCTAAGCTGGAAAAGAGAAGGTCTGAAATATCTGGGTAGTTACCTCCTAGGAAACAGCCACATCAAAAAAAAAAAAGAACTGGGAAAGTATCATAGACAAAGTTGACAACAAACTGGCTAAGTCGAGGTGGCTCCACTCCCAAATGTCTTTTAGAGGGAGGGTCTCATGTATCAAAGTTGTGTGCGCCCAGAAACGTGGCGTACACCCACGTCAACGTCAACGTTCAGATGTATCAAAAGTGAATTGACCGTGGAAATGTGCGGTGACATCCGCCAACATCATGGCTGGCGTATGCTGGTTTCCACAGCTATTGTTCCTTTGGCAACACTAAGAGACGACGCTGATGAACTGTCAATAATGTGAAATCGAGTAGTTCTTGGAGGTTTGTAACCATGGGTGGATATGAAAGCATGCCCAAAGTGATGAAGAAAACGGTAATAACAATGATAGCCTTGGCTTTGTTAGAAGACCTCACAAATGGTAACATTAGGCAAGAGTGTTTAGAGAACGCGAAGATCTACTCGCAAACAACGACAACTGGCTCATGAGTCATTTTCGTTTATCGAGGCCAGTATAACTGGCACACCCACACAGGTGCTGACCACTCTGGGGTTCCTAGCAACAGGGGCTTTCCAGCGGGAACTGGCCGACCGGTCAAGAGTGTGTCAGTCAACCCTGACCAGAGCCATGCCAGCTGTGTGGGACGGTATCATCAGAATGTCATCCAGGTACATCAAATTCCCAAACAATGCTGTTGAACAGGTCAACATTAAAGCACAATTTCCACCAAGAGCCGGTTTCCCTAATGTAATCGGAGCTATTGACTGCACACACATTGCTATAAAGGCGCCATTACAGGACTGATTTCTTTTTGCCAACAGGAAACATTTTCATTCCATAAATGTTCAAATAATATGTGATGCGCAAATGCAGCTCACTAACATCGTGGCAAGGTGGCCTGGTTGTCGCGGTCAGTCACGGTAAGTCGGGCGGACGTTAGCAGCTGGCGTGGAGTCGCCAGGCACGCACCGCCAAAATTGTCAAGAATGGTCAGAAATAAAAACAAAGAAAACTTGAACATTGAACATGAGTCAACGTCAACGTCAATTTCTTTTTTATTTCCGTATGCGCGCTGCTCCATGGCATTAACAGCATCACACACACGCTCCCACTCACTTTTCTTATTTTTGTGTTTATGCCTGAAGACAGGCTACCAAATTGCGTGTCTCCACTTCATTTAATAATACTTCGACCTCGGTGAAGTTAATTTTTTTTTCGCTTTACTCATGCTGAAAATCCGATCGTGCAGAGTGTGGAATCCATGATGCAGGCCCTTTTTAAAAAAAAATGTATATTTAAATTGGGGCATGGACAGGGAGGAGTTTGGCACTGCTGCATGTGCGCTCACTTCCACCTTGATTGGGATGTACAAATGAAAAGTGCTTGGATACAAGTGCACGCACACTTTGATACATCTGATTTTTTTTGGGCGGACGCCAGTTTCTGGATTTTAACACACGCCATGTTTCGGTGAGAAATCCACATAAGTCTTTGTACATGAGGCCCTTGTTCTTGAACAACCTGGTGGCCTCCCTGTTATGGCGTCGGTTGGCCTGTCTGGACCCTCCATCAGGTCTAATTTCTTAGATTCAGGTGAAAATTGTTGATTTTTTCTGGGAAAAGTTACATTGGGTACCTCAGTCTGTGTTGTTTTTATCCAGAGATGAGGGGGGGCAGGGCCTGGTCCACCTGGCTAGTAGGACAGCTACATTCAGGCTCCAGTTCATTCAGAAATATCTGACTGGACCTGAGGATCTGGTGTGGAGGGACGTGGCCAGCTGCATACTCATGCGTGTTAACAACCTGGGGATGGATGCCGCTCTGTTTTTAACTGATTTTAAATTTCTAAAGTTAGGTGGGTTGCCTCCTTTTTATCAGGGTGTTTTTAAATCCTGGGTGCTGTTTAAAAATAAAAGAAGTGAGAAGTGTTACTCTCTTTCCTGGCTGTTAAAGGAGCCTTGAGTTTGTGGTGCCAGGTTGGATATGAGCTGCAGTGCTGTGCCTGGGCTGATGGGGGCGCTGCGTGACTCAGGGGTCGTCTGCCTGAATCAGCTGGTGGTTGCAGCAGGACTGGTGCTCACAGACAGTCGAACTCAAGGCTCTGGGCTGGGGATGCGATCTGTCCGGTTGACAGAGAAGAGTCTGGAGCTCTGGAGGAAGAGGCTGAAAATGAAATGAAAAACACCTTCTCCTGAAACACGACAGGAGAGGCTGAACCTGACCCCAAGGACTCATACCCGGAGATCCACCTGGGCCCTGTGTTTACGGAGCTCAGCGGCCCTCTACTAAAAAGATGTGATGAAGAGAAATTAAGCCTACACAAGGCCGATAAAAAGAATTTGTACACAAGTTGTGTAAAAACCATCCACAGATCGGACCTGTGCAATAGAAAGGAGTGTGCGTGGACTGAGAGGTTGGGTGGGCTGAGCCCACAGTGGAGAACACTTTACAAACCTCCTCTGAGAAAAGGAGTTGGAGATTTCCAATGGAGAATTTTACATGGTGCCATTGCAACCAGTGCCTTTTTATCTGTTATTAATCTCAGTGTTTTAAACAAGTGTCCTTTCTGTGGTAGGTTTGAAAACATTTTTCATGTTTTTACTGAATGCAGTAGAATGCATGTTTTAACTGAAAGCATCCAGCCCTAGGTTGTTAACACGCAGAAATTTTTAATGTTTTAACTCGTGTTTTTAACCTGTCATTTTTACTGCCCGTATTTATTTGTGGAGTTAGATATAAAAAAACAGAAAAGGAAAAGTGTCAGCTCCTAAACTTTCTAATCAGAGAAGTTTTGCTTCCACAGAGTCACAGGAAATTTGGATGTCTTTGTACAGCAGTGGGCTCATGAAGAGCTTTTGTGTCAGGTGACCAGTGGAGAACTGAAATTCTCATCATTCTGAAACTGATTCATTGATTAACTGTTTGGTTTGCTTTATGCTAACTGTAAATAAAGTGCTGTTCAAACATCAAATAAATAAATAAATAATATAATAATAAATAAATCTTTCCTTAGTATACAATCTTATGTTGGACTTATGATGAGGAGCTTTCTTGCACAGTGAGGAGCTTATGATCCCAGTGGGGTATCTGATGACTACTAGTGCATACATGTTGATGGATCGAATCGTGTTCTTAACATTCAGCTGACTTTCCAGGACTTGCCTCATTCTCTGAAGGAATTTGGCTGTGGTTGGCTTCCTTCCGGCCTCCTCCTTGGGCAATTGTCTTTGAGCTGACTTCTAGTATTGTGTTCCACATTTCCATCAAGTTCTGGTGAAGGCCTGGGTTTACCGCCTTGGGTTAACCACTCTGGGTGGGTCCCATCACTCAGCAGTTGGATCATCTGTACTGCTAGGCATTCATGAATTGCAGTTAGTTTCTTCAGCCGGTACACGAGGATCATATAGAGCCCCGGTGCCGTCCAACTTTCAGTTCATCTATCTCCCTCTGGAGCCCAAATGAGTATATATAATACTCATTTAGGCTGCGGTGATGCAGTGAGCCAGCCAGCTGAATCAATTAAGAAAAGCATCTGCTATTTAGATATTAAAGAAAATATACTCTCTCATGGCTTTCTCTATGTCAGCCAAAATCCCTTTTAATCACAGGTGACTTATATAAAGTTGAAAATACGGGAGTAATATAAAGATTCACATGCTGATTAATAATAGAGACTGTGCAAGTAAGAACGTGGATGTGTGGATGTCACACATTACACCATAAACTCAATAACCAACATTAGAAGATGGGATTCGTAAGAAATCTACCCAACCATTACTGCTCCATTCTTGCTGGAGGGAATAGTTTTAACTGGTACATTCATAATAAGAAGAGCATTTTATATATATACTGTATATACTGTAACAGCGAACAATTGTCAAAATCTTTTATTGTATTGTGGCTCATTATTCTTAGAGAGTTCGCAGGAGGAACAATCAAATTAAATCAATTTTATTTTTAATTGACTGTACACCTCTATGCAAGGCAGGAATAGGTTAAAGGGACATTCATAACCACATAAATACATAAAGAAATTATTAATAAACCAAAACACAAAACTAATGTTTGTTCTAGAAGAAAGACTGGAAAGAAAGGTTTGAGGACACATTCTTAAAGGGTTGCCTTCTTCCTTCAGACGAAAGTACATCTGTTTGCCCATGGTAGCGTTTTCAACAGTGGAATGGGGTGAGCATGGAGACCCTTACTGGTCTGTGTCCACGTTGCATCGGATGACACTACCCACTGAAAACTGTGAACACAGCTGCTGTTTCGGAGATGCTCTGACCCAGTCGTCTAGCTATCACAATTTGGCACTTGATTCTTCAGTGAATTGCCTACTCTTCATTCATTGTCTCTTGCATTTTGGATCTCTACTTACAACCTGGTTACAATCCACCAGCGCAAAACGCACCTTTTTTTCCCAGTTATAATTGTGTTGTGTTGACCTTGACCTTCAGACTCTTCCTCTGTTTAGAATAATGCTGCTTGCAATTGGTGTTCATCTTACAACTGAGCATTTCATGGATCATGGCATAGAACAGCTTGTTGGTCTCAGTAATGGTCATATCATAATGCAGCATTCACATCTTTTAGGAGACTTTCAGAAGACCCTTCCTGCGGTCTTGGTTACAGGTCTCTGAGGTTCCAGGTGTCCACTGTACTCATGACCTCACATCTTAGGATAACTGACCCTGTGCTGATCTGAGAAGGGCATGATATTCAGATGGTTGGAATGTCAATATCACCCCTGATGTGTCGTCCTGGCCCCGTCTTGGCGTAGTATTCATTTTGTACTATGTCAATCTGCAGTTGTGATACATACATGCTTCTGAATAAAGATAAATGATGAAGTAAATACATGTGTATTCCAGTGGAGGAAGCAAAGTTGGATTAAGGGCAGTCATGCCCTGTTTTTTCTGTCACAGCCAAAATTAGAATGAAATAACATGCACTGCCTTCTTATGTGTGAACAATCTATACAAAAGAAAACACCTGATAAATGAGTATATCAGTCAGTAGTAAACTTACATTTGCACAGTTGAAAGATAGGAACGCAAAATGACTCAATATAAAATAACAACATGGAGGTAAAAAGTGAAGACCAGTCAGTTTTGATCAGAAATTAAATGTAAACTAGAAAAAAAGAGGCAAAAGGTTCACCAACTAGTAATCTACTTTTTTGTACCGATGAGCCTGTAAAAGACATTGCCTCCAACCTCAGCCTGATAAATGACAGCATTAACTAAAAATGTTACACCTCTCAAAAATCATTGAATTAATATTAACCCAATGATGGTGTTTGTTGTACTTCATTGTCACAGCTTGCATTTGCTCATTCTTGGTCTCCACGAAGATTCAATGTATTTTACTTAGTTTGACTAAGGGACCACAGCAAAGCACATAGAGAGAGCATGAAGTAATGTACATTGTAAGTTAATTGTGCTCCAGTCATTTTACATACACAGGGATGGATCTGGAACTCCAACAGACTGATGTACTCTATCTAGGGACATATTAAAAGACTCAAAGCTCACAACAAGGCTCCATTTACTCCAGGCTGGGGCTATTCAGAAACCCAGAAAGACAGTGTGGAGTTTCACCCCAAAAAAGAGGAAATAAATCTTTTTGCTTCATGTGCATGCTTCATTTGTCTTTGTCTAACGTGATAATTGCTGAGAGAGGGGACACGTAATAATGTGTTTTCATGATGAATTATGTTTTACAAATTTACATACACACTCTTTACATTTACTAAAGTCCAATTTCAGAATCCCCCCTCAGCAGCTGCTAGACAAATGAAAGCCCTCTAATTTGGATTTGTTGACACATTCTATTACATGAATGCCTGCACACCTCTGATTCATGCTCAGAGTGGGGAGCAAGAGACAGAGGGGCTTTTGATGGGAATGTAGAATGAACGCTTCATATCCTCAAGGCAAGGCTATGAAAATGAAAGTCAATTTAAAAACTTTTATTGTAGGGTGTTCAGAGAAAAAATATTCTTTCACAAACACATGCTGAATAATATAATTTAGGACAGGACAGCTAATATAGACTCAACACATGTGCTTCTGTTACGATCCCGTGAACGGGGACCGTGGTGACAAACATGTTACCTGTAAAAGTGAGGTGAGTACAAATGCTCTCAAGTTATGCTCGAAATTCGACTTTCTGAGTACAGTTCTTGTCCCAGTTTACATGCAGTTGAGAAAATCAAATAACTGACAAGAACATGTCCTCCTCCTCCTCCACACTAGGTGGCGATATGTATTTTTTTCAGCAGGTTAATACAATGTTAATATGGCCTGCTTTCCGGTCGACCTATTATGTCATATAATAAACAAGAGTCATTCATGCGGCAGACTGGCATTTCAAACAATAATACTATTTTTAAAATCTCGTACGTAATGTGTGCGCTACTTCTGGCGCAGATAAGATATGCGCTTTCCCTCAGACGGTTATTGCACCGTTTACCTTCTTCTTTTTCTTCTGCAACCGGCTTTCACAGATGTTTTTGCTCCGGGGTCACACGCCAGCGCAGCGGTTGTAGAGTATGTGCACATGCATCATGCTGTAAATTGTCTAAGCGTATATATGCCGGATCGCGTAATCTGGGTGTCTTAATCAGATGAGGAGAACTCCGATCTTAGTCGGAGTAACGTGTTTACATGTACTTAAGTTCTCCTGTTATGGTCCGATTAAGGCAACAATTACTTTTTTTTCCCCACATACATGTAAACGTACCGACTGTTTTTAAACCAAAATAGCCCCTTTTATCTGGTGCTTTACTTTTAGACTTTTAAAATAAAACACATACATGAATAATAATAATATTTTTTTTTAAAAAAAGTGTCCCATGAATACATATGATTTGCAGGAAATAATATTAATGTGGCCATTCCACCTCTCAGGGGTGCCACACTTTAGTAATAAATAAATAAATAAATAAATAAAATGCATATATGAATCTAGAATACATGCAAATTCCTGTGATGTTTCTGTCAACTGTCTTTTTAGTACATGTGACTACCAGTGACTGTCAAAGAGGACCAGTGAGAAAGAAGTGTTTGTGGAGATTGGGTGAAGAGTTTGCACATTGGTGGGACGGAGGAGTTCCTTTACTTATATTATTCTGTCCACTGCCCGTGCGTGACTCTGCACTCAGTAACAGATAGCTAAACACTTGGTTTGGCGTTGAAAGGTGAAAGGATGACACAGACGTATAAGTAAGTTGAGGCTTTACTGTTTGTCTTTGTCACGCCTTACAAGCCAGACACACTTTCTTTTTGTCAAACTGAAATATAAATAAAGAAAAAATGTTTTTAAATACTTAAGAGGGTAAATTGCACTGTAAGCTTAAACACAGAGCTACATGCCACATACAACAAAATAGGACTTCTGCTATTAGCTAAAAGTGTAAAATATAAACTGTACAAATATAATGCATTATAAACTCACAAACAAGGCTTCTCCATAGCTCAACGGCAATGGATGCTCCAAATTTAAAGGAAGGATGCTCTGAAGTACATTTCCATCTGAATGACATCCAAGATGGCTGGTCTGACCTGTGACCTTGCCCATGTGACTCTGTTAACCAATAGAAAGCCAAGGAGTTTCAAAATAAAAGAGCACCTTTCAAAATAAAGGTAGGAGTCATAGCTATGTAATGTTACAGATATTAATTTTTTCCTGGGCCCGTATTTCTAAAGATTCATAGCACTGAAAGTTCTCCTTTGTGGGGGAATTATTAGAAATGTTTTCAAAGAATTTCCCCTCAAAGTACAGTTTTATTAAACTAACTACTTTAGTCTAATAACTCCCACTGTAAACAGTGTTTTTAACTAGTGAAACATGTCACATTCAAGCACGGACACCCAATTCCTGTCCTTCACATGTTTTATTTTACATAAGCATGAACCATAACTGTGCCACTCGCCAGGTAATCAACTGAAACAACATAACTATTATATTATTGTGTATAATCATCGTATCTCACCAGCTCAGCTTCACCAGGCTGGTTAACACATGTACCCCGAATAACATATGAAAAGCAATAAGAATCATTCAAATGAAATACAAGGGCACTGCTACCACAAGGGGTCACTAAGAATTTGGGAGATCTTTACACACCTCCCACTTGGGCTACTTGTCATGTTGTCATTGACCAAGAATGCCACAATAACTATTATTAACACAACAATGTAATACACAGAATATGCAAAACCTTTCAGGTGACAAAATAAAGAGACAGCATATTACTGTACAATGGAACGGATATGGCTTGAGTCACGTATTCAAGTGCCCACGGTTTCAGCACCTCTCAGGTACTTGGGGAAGTAAGTTTAAACCCCCCTTGCTCCTCTACTGGCAGCAACACCACCAGCCTCCTGACGTCCCTGTGTAGAAGGGTAGAAGGACATGGCTCACTGTCCTTTCGTGCTTGGGACAGGCTGATGGGAAGGCTATGACAAATCCTCACCTTGATGTCCACGACAACAATTTTATTCATATCTGTGCATGACTCCTCGACACGACCCAGCCTGAACCGACCCCGGAGGGCATTGTGATCCGCAAACCAAACAAGGTCTCCAACGGAGACATTGCCAGCTGTGGCATGCCACTTTTGCCGAACACACAGGTGAGGTCCTGCCAACTGACTCCAATGTCTCCAGAATTTACCCACCTCCACCTGAACTGCATGCAGATGACTGAATGGGTAGGTAGGGAATTCAAAACTCTGAGTGTCCCGCCTGACCCAAAAACAATCCTGTCCATTATAGACTGTCCGGAAAAGTCCTCCCCCTCCTGTTGGGTCAGGGGATAAATCAGATGTTCTCCAACAAGATAAAATGTATTACTAAAGAAGTTATTCTTTAGGCATTCGGTTATTTTGGCCCCCAACTGTGGGACAGCCTGTCGGAGAGTCTCAAGGTCGCAGAGACTGTTGATATTTTTAAAAGAGGCTTCTTCTTAATTCTATTTTATCACATTGGATTTTTATTTATGTTATTAGTTTTTTACATGGCTTATTTTAATACCTTTATCCCTCTCATTTAGATTCTTTTAAAATCCAAGTGTTTATTTCTACGACCTATTTTTATTGGATAAAGGGTTTTTTAATTCTGTTTCTTTTCTTTTGAATTTCTTTCAACATTTTATGTTTTTGTTTTTGTTTTATTTTTATTTATTTTTTTTTTTACTGTTTTTTAGTTCTCCAGTATTTCTTTGTGGGGTCCCTTCAGCTTGGGTGGTTGGACACTCAGCACCTAGGCGTGGGGCCCACCTCTCAGCCCGGATCTGGGCAATCTTTGTGTGTGAAACACTTGGGGTTGCATTATTTGTACAAAAAGTACTAAATAAATTATGTTTGATTTAAATTGTCAAGGTTCCATGTCTGTCTTTTATTTTGTGATAATGTTTTGATGTTTCCTGTTTTATTTTTTCACGTTTCCTAGTTTCCTGTCTATCGTGTTTCCTTGTGGTTTTGTCATGTCTGTGTGTGTTATGCTGTGTATCCTGATTTATTTTGTTAAGTTCCAGATTTCCTGTCTTGTGCCTCTTTGTCTCTTGATTTTTACTTTGTCTCATCTGTGTTGATTGTCCTCATGTGTCTCACCTGTGTCTTGTTAGCCCTGAGCCCTCTTGTGTATATATAGCCCTGCCTTTGTTCCTGGTCGCGTCGTTAATGTCTTCACGCCATGTTTCCATGTCTTGCCACCATGCCACCATGCCACGTTCGATGATTCTTTTGAATCTTGGATTTTCCTGCCTTGCTTGCAGTGCCTTTTGTTTGTCAATTATTAAATACCCCTTTTTCCTCGGAACTCCCTGTCTCATCATTAGTCCTGGATCTGGGTCCTCACCTCAACATCCATCCTACTTGACATAAATCATAGTTTGACAAGGTTCATTATGTCCTTTAAGATATGTACTTTGTTTTCTTACATTTAGACATGATTTTTTTTTCAGCTTGTCTTTCCCGATGAACATGATTGGTTTAATGATTTCATCCATCTAAATGGGCGAATAGTTCATTACCATCTCGACTTTCCGCACAAAGTAATAAACAAATCATACAAAAGTCTTGAAAAAGTAAAAACAGCCCTAAATCACCGAGATGTCAATTTGCACTGGATTAGTATTGTCAGAGGACCTCTGTGTTATGAGAATTATGTTAGGTAATTTGCGGTGTAATTATTACTTATTACTATTACCTAACTGAGGTAAGAGTTTTCATCCATTCTTTGAGTTCCTCAGAGTTCTCTAACAATGTTCTGTAATCACTCTTAAGCTATGATTCCTTGCTAGAAATATTTAGACTAGGAGCTCTCTGAGAATATTCTTAGAATCTTTAGTAATACGGGCCCTGGTGTGTGTGTGTGTGTTTCAGGTTGCCTCCTACAAGATTCATACATTGCAGGAAATCTACTCCATTGAAGAATACTTGGGGTCATATTCCATTTGGAAAAGTAATTTGCGACCAAGCTTTAACTTCCTAACTGACGTCTTGAGATGTTTCAATATATCCATATAATCTGACTACACCTTATGCCATCTGTGTTCTGACAGCCTCTCCTGCAGCAACAGTTTCACTGTTGGAATGGTGTTATTTGGCTTGATAAACTATCGCTTTTCCTTTTGGACATGCCAAACAATTTAAAATTTGTATTATCAAACCAGAGTCTGGATGTCAGACCAACGTCAGTCTGGAACCCCTCCATTGGAAACTGATTATGCTCTGGCAAAGATCTGTCAATTTAATCAAATCATGGCTCCTAGCAAAGAAGCAAGCTGCTTAGTCAGCAAACCCACCGTGATGAAGGCATATGTTGAGAATCCCATAATCACTTAATGTCATGTTGTTACCCTAATTGATTCCAGTACTGTTCAGGTGCGCGTGGAGTTTGTTTTTGTTTTTTATTTTGTTTTTTCTCTATATTGATTGCCTTTAATGAAATCCCAATGGAGTGTTACCAGACTCATATTCTGATATGAACTGAGTTTAGCTATGCCAGGCTAAGAGGACATTTCTAGCAAAAAAAGGTCTTTGTCCTCATGTGGAGCTGTAAACTGTCTTTTTTACAGTGGTTTTTGAGCATGAGTTTCTTCTTTTTTGCTGAGCAGACTCATAAGTTATGTTGATGCGACATTATGCATTTGGTAGCTGTTTCCTCCAATGTCTTCACAAGATCTGCTTTTTTTTTGTACCAAATATACAGGTGAGGATACACAGTTTTGAATTTGCCATATGCATAGTTTCACAAGATTTAGAAAACATCACTTAATTCATTATCTCATAAAAACAAACAATTTTCTGAGGGAATCTACAGAACATTTACACCTCCATATAATTATAATCATAGATTCCCCAGAAAGAACACTTGGTTGCCAAACATCCTATTCCAAGCTTGTCTGTGAAGGTTCTCAGTCATCCAGGTCATGGTAATCCAAAAAAGCGTTGAATAAGGTCAGCTGGACTTGTAGAATTTCTTGAAGACGTTTCGCCACTCATCCGAGTAGCTTCTTCAGTTCTGATAAACTATATGGAAATTTGAGGTTAAATAGGAAAAACCCTGTGGGTAACACCCACCAGGAACTTGCTGGACCAGAAACTGGGGTCACTAATTACCATAATTGCTGATACTTACCTGTCCTTGAATGGGGGGAACTGTGTGCCTAGGCTACTTACCCTATGAATAGAGCTCTAACGAGGCTATTGTCCATGGGAACCTGGAGGCTCAATGTGTGAATGTTGTTGAAACTTCTTGGGGACAGAAGTCAAAACTGAATTATAAATAGTTGGTAAATTAAATCTCAGTCCACCTCCTCTGTTTAGAGAAGGTTTCTCCACTTTGACATAGATAGCTTCCTTAACTTCTCTCTCAAACCATCTGTCCTCTCTAGCCAGGACTTTGACGTTGGTGTCCTCAAAGGAGTGTCCTTTGTCCTTCAGGTGGAGGTGGACTGCTGAGTCGTTTCCTGATGAGCTGACTCTCCTGTGTTGGGCCATGCGCTTGTGTATGGGTTGTTTGGTTTCCCCAATGTACAGGTCTGTACATTCCTCGCTACACTGAACCGCGTACACTACATTGCTCTGTTTCTGTCTAGGTGTTTTGTCTTTGGGGTGGACCAGTTTCTGTCTTAGTGTGTTTCCAGGTTTGAAATAAACTGCGATGCGGTGTTTGCCAAAAATTCTCCTTAGTTTCTCTGATACACCAGCTATGTAGGGGATGGTGATGTTCTTCCTTTTGTTTTGTTCCTCTTCCCTGTCCTTTCTTTATCCCAGTTTCCCCAATGTACAGACCTGTACATTGGGGAAACGTCTTCAAGAAATTCTACAAGTCCAGCTGACCTTATTCAACGCTTTTTTGGACTATTCCAAGCTTGTTTCATCACTGAGATCATGCATACCTTATCTCTGAGTGACTCATGAAAAGACAATATTTGAAGAATTGGCACGTTGCATATATGCATGTTTCTTGCGTTTTTTTTTTTTTTTTTGTTGTTTTTTTTTTATTAAATTGCAAATGGCAAACAAATTCTCCTGGTCCCTCAACACCACCTCCCTGACGAAAAGCACTTCTTGCACCGGATGAGAGTCCCCACTTCAGTCTGGGATTTGTAGCATTAATGGTGCACATGCATAATACCAGCAGGCTGATTCTGATAGATATAAAATATTATCCTGTGGGCTGGATGTGTTTGAGTCTGGCATGTGTGTATAAGTAAAATAAAGCATCTAAAGTTTGTAATTTTCTGTTAACACATATTTAACACATATTTCACAAAACGTTTTGAACTACGATGTTCCAGCGCAGGACAAGTCTTACCCATGGAATATTTCATCTTGGGCTCCTAAAACCTCTATGTTCCAGCTTGTAAGTGGGTAAAAAATATTTTTTTTAATGTTACAGGGCTGAATGTTCAAGGCAAGGGAGTATTTCAATATTTGTAGTTCAAGTGCAGGAGATGTGTAAATCTAAATGTTCTAGACAAAAAAGTACATTTGACTATTTACATATTTTCCAGCTTTCTTTGTGAAAATTGAGGCAGATCAAGTCGGATAGCTGAACTACTGGATACTGTTGCTTGCCAAATTCCCTCAATGATGCATCAGCACTCAGGTGAATAATTACCAGCCAATGCTCTTAAGTGTCATCAGTTACAGATGTGACTAAAATTTATAAACAGCTGTCTCATGTTCTTGGTTCTCTTTTATATGTAATGGGTGTCTAGTAAGTAAAGTCCTTGGTCCAAACCTCTCCTGACACAACATTATTGCTCCTAATCACTATTATAGAGTGTATGTGGATTGCCAGTCAAATATCTTATCTGTTAGCCTACTAATTTAGTGAGGGATAAGTAACAACCACTAAGTAACAATCTATAAATGTCTCACTCTTTTAAATTGCTTCACAAGTATTTTCGTTCTGCTGCGACTCATGTGCAGCTGATATTTGCAGACAGATTTCCAGGACTATTTCTAGGTTCCTCGGTCCACCAATTCTATTAATAAATGATCCATTACACAGAAAATAAGAAAACAGATAACGTGATTCTTTCTTCTACATAGCTACTACATGGCAGATGGAACCAATAATTCTGAGAAATCCCAGTGTTGCTATTCAATGTTATTAGTCTTTATTCTATGAAGTCCAGCTGATAGAAGTAAGCATGCTTGGTCACATTTATTGAAAGATGCTTGGACTCAGCTCTGATCTGATGAAGGTATGTCCTGTTCCACAGGCAGTCAATAAGTTTCTGTTATTACTTTCATATCAGTTACCTGGCAGATAGATCATTCTGTTGGTGATATCGCAGGAATTTACTCAAAAGTCTATAAACCTGCTACCACAGAAACATAGGCGAGAGAGAGATAACAAATTCTGAATAAATAAGAACTACTGCCTTATGAATAAGGTTATTTTTCTTGCAAGTTAAATTCTTGTCAGCTGCTGACACTGTGGAGAGGTATACAGTGTTTCATTTTCTGACTCTAAAGAAATTTTGGAAAATCACTTGCAGCCAAGCCTCCTTGCTGCACATATACAGTATTGTTTCATCACCATCAGGAGTGGGCTCCTCCACCGGTAACTGAGGGTGCAGTTATCGCCTCACCACAATGAAAGAGCATTAAATATCATACACAGATACAATCATGATCTGTATAATGGTCTGCTGCACTATCTAGTCTCGTTATTGACTGAGGAGGATGAGAGGATGGTTTTGCACCATATCTCTAATGGCATCAGACGAATTCTTAAATTGACTTTTACAATCACTCGCACCAGGAAGTGTCCAGAGCCATTCATGCAATAACTGGTAGGTTTAATTTATAGATACAATTTGCTATGTCTTCCCATCAGTCAATGCTCAACAAACTACTATGAAAACTGAAAGCATGATTTTAAAAAGCAAATTTAATGAAAGTCAAAAGCAGTTTCATCATCAACTGTTGTTGGTGAAGTCTTTAGGGATTTTTATGCCAAATTTGAGCAGTTCATCTAGATTCTCTCAAGCTCTGTGAAATTGAATGGGAAGCATCTGTGAACTTCCATCTTCATTATGCATGTCTCCATGTGTTTAAGTCAGTTAGAAATTGTAGGTTTCAGGTTGTCGTCAAGCTGAAAGGTGACTCATCCTTTCAAGCTCATCCAGGCTTAGGTCTCTGCACTGTGGACCAGACTTTCCTCATTGACTTCTCTGAAGTTCATCCTACCTTAAGCTCTGACCTCTCTTCCTGGACTCAGAATGAGCAGATAGGGATTGTATGTGGTGAGCAGTCACTGAAGACAGACAGACAGGAAACCCTTCTGTTATTTTGTCTTGTCTAACCATTTTTATCGTGCTCATCCTCTGAGATTTTCAGGTTATCCGCAAACGTCTAGGCTTTAACTCGGGAATTTTTGTATAGCAACTCAAGCCGAAAGGTCTCTCTTGCTCAGATACTGATTTTAGTGGGATGGCCAATAATAAGATACTTGGTGGTCTTAACTTTCTTCCATTTGATCAAGACACATTAAATGATACATTTGAACATATCTTTATGTGAACACATAAAAAAGACATTTTTATTTATACCATTTAAAATCTGTAAAACTATAAAGTATAAATACTTCCTGTAATGACTATATATGCAGCACAGTACAGTGTTTAACTGTATAGTGAAATGCATACACAACAAACTAGCTATCTTGCTTTTATATAGCGCTTTTCTACCTTTTGGTACTCAAACCACTTTTACAGTCACAGACACATCCACCCATTCGCTCACACAATTCACACACCAGTGCCTATTGCACTGGGAGCAACTGGGGGTTCAGTGTCTTGCTCAAGGACCCTTCAGCATATGGCACATCGATCGAACCACTAACCCTTAACAACTGTTTGGGACAACCAGTTCTACCTACTGAGCCACAGCCACCCTTTGTCAACAGTGTCCAGCACTGTTCACATGGGATTAGTATAACGTGATTTAGAAATTTACCCCCTTACATCTAGTCAGGTCTCCTGATATTATCCCTGGATGTGATGTGAAGGCTCTGCTACTTTCTGCTTCCACTACATTTCAATAAGGAGGTGAAGACTGCACATTTATTGAGGAAATCTTGAATGTGCAAGGTAATAGTTTGGTGGTTGAACTCAGAGAGTGATGGTCTCATAGAAAAGACTCTCAAACAATGAAGATAATTATGGACAGGAAAATCCAATGCTGGTGGAGAAGAAGTATGCAGGTGGCTGAAAGAGACTTCTAGGATGACTGTGGACAGGTGGAGATGGGGAGGAGGAGGGTGGCGCAAAAGACAGCCTGGGAATGGAGTGACAGAAAGACTGTGACTTTAAAGCACAGGGACAAGGGAATGACTGGCTGGGAGAAGGTGGCAAATAGTTTGCTGATGGAAGTGGTGACGTGGATTGTGGAAGAACTGATTTTGACAGCGTGGGAAAATGGAAGAGATAAGGAAAGAGAGTGACAGCTCACATTAACTAGACAGACGTGGGGGTACAGAGTTTGCTTATTGAACTTTAGCTTGTTTGCTTTTCATCATGCAGTGTCGAGAAAAAAGTTGAAATACAATATCAAGAAAACAGACCTTTTTAGACTATAACAGCCAGTGGCAGGCAGTTAGATGAAGTGGTTGAAACTATTCTTCAAACTCGATTTTAGTAACAAAGAAATACTTTCTCTTTTAGCGCACAATCACAATGTGGTTATCAGTATTAGGACCACACAAGCTTGGAATGGGTGGCCTTATTCAAGCAAACTGAAATAGGGGGCTGTGCAGGGGAGGATTATAAACTTTTATAATGGTTTGGGCAGTATTAGGTCATTCAACCAGAAGTAGTTTAAGCAGAGAACTTACTTAACTGGCAGCTAAAAAGGCTTGGTGAGTCAAATTTATTTTTAATGTGTGGGATTTTTTCCCCGGGTACTCTGACATCTGTGTTTTTGTTTTGAGGGT